>NW_025064961.1:0-68457 GCF_019112545.1 Guyanagaster necrorhizus
TATTCGTAGATGAGGAACATGAAACGACCAGTGAACTGTCGGAAATGGAACATAAGATCAAGGTCAACTGAGAAGAAATATACTCAAGATGAGAATGATTGCATTTCCAGTAAGCAATGATTGTTATGATAGTAATACTCCTCTTGGGTAAAGGAGCGTCAAGTGCCACAAGAGGTCAACAGAGACCCGTGGAACAGTGGACATTGACCCGGCCCAAGTCGCCGCAGCTTTTGATGTCCAAACTTCATCTCTCATTTTCACCGGTCTACCGTCCAGCATCTGTGCGGAAGAGGATCCCTGATTGAAAGCAGTAGAATTTCATTGAACTCCCGCGTCGCGAGCCAAATGCCTTCAGGAACAACATTTTCAGGAAACCCGGTAGCAATGAGTGAACGGTTCATTTCGTAGCGGGATTGTATGCTCCGCTGAATCTTTCTTCAGCATAGGCGAAGCTGATCTCACTGAACAGAGGAGTCTTCATAGTGAAAATATTTACAGGGGCCAATATTTTTCTTGTTCACCAGCATGATTATCGTAATTCGACTCCACGCCAATTCATCTGACAGGAAGAAATGCGCACCTTTGTAAACCTCAAACATGGCGTCCTTGTTAACTTTACTCTATCCAATGCAAGGATACACACTGCACATCACTGATATCTATAACTTGACCGCGATTAGGAATAACGTCACTACGGGCATCGGGAAGCCGTTGAAATTTGGAATATGTGTGTGGAGTCAATGGATAAGGTACCCGTTCTCCTGTTCGCTATCATCTAATGGCTAAAGCCTCATAAAAACAGAAGTAGGACCGCGCCCAGGACTATGGGACCAGGTCGTGCTCGTGGTAAGGTATGCTGGAAGTCCATGAAATCAACGCGCCTCCTATAGGTAAAGGTTCAAGGTCATCCTGTTTCTCATGCTGTTGCTATCTTTCATGTAAACATGAACACCGAAAATAATCCCTTTTTACCTTTTCACCATTTCGCTTAGACTGACGAAGACAACATCAGCCACCTGCGCCCAGCAATGGCGTACTATTGCCTGAACGATGAACCACCACCAAGGATGTGAAAACAATTCCCAAGGCCAGACATCAGCTCTCATTTCTGTGCTAAGTCAATCGTGTACGCGTACCATCCAATTTGTAGCCCTTTTCTTATAATCTATGTCGACATCACTGTTGTATCTCTCGTGAAGACGGGAACGTCCAAAATAGGTGGCGATAGAGGACCGCAGCCTTTCACCAAGGTCCTTGGGATAATTAGAGTTACTCGACCCCAAGATCACTGATATTACGTATCCTAATACACTTCACTTCCCTCGCTCCTTGAACCAAGCTATGTGCCCTCTGGATAATCACCATAACTGCCTAGTGTCAATCCCTCTGTTGTCACTTGAAGGATGATAATCGCACATTTAACTCTCGACTCAGCTATCCTTCACCAATTGCCAAAAAAGCCGACGAGATTCCCGAAATGGATTCCGTTTCACAGTTCTGGTCTATGAAATCGTCCGTATTCCCCCACACCCTCCCGTCTTGCTCGAACCGTCTTCTTCTTGCGACCCGAGGTTTGGGTCATTTACATAGATGGTCTATTTATAATGATTATGCTTCAACCAACGGCCCGAGGACCCACGGGCCTGGACCGTAATTACACTGGCTCAGAACAGAGGTGTTTGAGTCAGTGTAACGAGCAGGATATATCAAGACCAAGCATCACGGCAGTTTGAAATGGACTCTATGAATTACGAGTCAAGAAGTGGAAGAGACTCGAAACGTTACGCAGGAAAACCCATCCCCAACGTGAAAGGATCATATCCACAAATGTGAGGCTGCAGAGTCGCCAGAGCTTGGAACCTCAGGCCTCATCTCTAATTCAATAATTTTACAAACAAAATCACACTTGAACTTCGCAATCGAGAGTCCCTTTAAAATGGTCATCAAACAAAGGCGAATCCCGGATCTCCGAGAGCGCAATCCCCATATTCTGAAGAGAAAACACAATAAGTCATCGAGACGATAACTAGCACTCGCACATACCATTTCTTCGGGATTACCATCAGAACTATGCGGCGCGATCCTGAGATCGGTAGAAATCGGTTGTCTGACTCCCACCGCCTTGTTCGACACATGTTTACGGCGGTGATTAAACCTAATAGCAAAGGTAAGCTCCAGTACACATCTGAAAAATATGACTTACATAGCAAGCAGCGAGTTGACATAGACTATGAGATATGTATTTGTCAGCGATTTTCACGGCGACCAAATGGATCCTACCGACGTTTAGGCAAGGCGAAGTCTATCCCAAGGAAAATCAGAGTTTTCGGCCAAGCGATGTACTATAAACACCCGTGATTCAGAGATCACGCCATGGGGGAAACAACAAACCGCGATAAGAGCAGACAGCGAGCATGCACTACCAATCTCATCAACATCGAACAACACAGAATAGACGTACCCTGACCTCGTAGCCAACCCCGAAACAAGAACGAGCCGCATAAGACGGAGAAGCACACCTGCCGTTCTAATACCCTGTATATCAACCAGAACCACACATCCCGCAAAGAAAACAACATACGAAGTGAACTTCGTACCCTCCCTGCTCTTGTGTAGGTAATAACACATCATCAGGGCTATGATGAAATCCGTCGCAGCGATCGTGGAGAAGATGGTGTATATCGATCTCTGGTGTGAATATTGAGCATTATACGAGTTGTGTGGTAAAGACGAACCCTGATGTTCGAAATGAAGGCAAAGCCCGGAGTGATAAAACTGTCGAACTTCAGCTTCCGGTGGTATATGCAGTAGTAAAGGGTTGTTTACATGTCGTAGGTCATGACTGCAGCATTCATGTCAGTGAACGGAGCAAGAGACTGAGTGAGAGTGCGATGCCTTACATATTCCAGCACCTGGGAGGCGCGTAGTACAATCAGGAAAAATAGTCGAAACGAGAAATGAGATTGTATTACCAAGCGACGCTGCCACAGTGAGAAACTGTCCAAGGGTAAGGATGCGCAGGTGATTGAGTTATTTCGGCAACATACTTACCACGAACCATGGAAGAAATTTATGGAAAAGCCGCCCAACTAATAATAAGTTAAGCCTTGTTTTCTACTACCAGTATTCATCACGCGAAATACACACGTTTCCACAATCGAATGGCATATAACCTAGGGGTCAGAAAAGTAAGAGTTCTACCACTGCATAACAATGAAATGGCTCGTACCCTTGGACGTAGACGACGATTCCCACCTGCGAGGAAAACCATTGAGATTTGAACAATTTTCAATGTATCATGCCAACCCACATTTACGGCCAATTGCAGCTGAACACGAAAGCTAGCGTTGAAGCTTTATGTTCGAAACCCAAAGTAAATCCGTACCTTCATGCTCCTGCCAGTTTTGTGATGAGTGAGAAGGATAGTCGTACTTCCACTACAAGATAACGTACCACGTATTATTTTCCATCACAGCGGCGAAATCGCCATATATATTAATCAGATAGAAGTACAGCGCATGGCTGCTTAAAGCGACATGAAGAAGATCTAGGACCCTTTTGGCAGTAATAAATCTCCACCATCCATTCGGATAGTCATGAATGAGCGGACCAAAGCAGTACCACCTGTACCATTAGCCTCAGCTTAATTCCAATGCTGAAAGAACTTGAACGTACAGAATATCGATAGAGCCACCAGTCATTTGGGTAATCCTTGTAATATATGACCACTTGTAGATTTGTTATACCGAATAAACTATCAAACCAATTAAAAGACATTTTCGCAAGTAAGGAAGGTCGCTTACACGGCGGCTATGATAGCGCCAACGTAGAGGGCGCCAAGAATGTCCTGGGTTGTTGGAGGAGCCGAAGACATTGCGTGTGGAGGAAGCTTGGTGTCTCAGTACTGCGATTCGAGTTCCAAAGTTGGCATTCCACATACCTCAAGAGTAAGACGACCAGAAGTAAGTATAGTGACGACATAGGAAGCATCCTGCCTTTATTAGATGAAGTAAGCTGTGAGAACCCGTCAAGTTCGGCAAACGATACATGTATTGGGGAAGACATGCATATTGGGGAAGACATGCAGTGCTTTACCGAGGTAAGACAAAGGAAGAGATTCTAGACCAGTAAACCGGGCCGACTTCCTACATTTTACATCAATGCTTCATTGTAGGGGATGATTCACCGTTAGAAACATGCCTGCCATTGTACAAAATGAACAGCTTCGTGTAACCCGGTCTGGTGCTTCTATGTGATAGGATCTGATGCACGACTGACTTACTCCTGCAAGTACCGTACCATGTATGCAATGCCGATTCAGTGTAGTCTGTCTGGACTTGTGCTTGCATTCGATTTTTTGATTTGCCGACTGGGGAGTGGTAGAAAAGGGTAGTAGCGGAGCGATGATACGGTTACAGTTGTGGTCCGGATTTGACAGCAGCTGGGCCTATCTTTTTCTCTGATCTGCAGCATAATGCCGTGAAGCACGGCATTAGGCTTGATGCAGGTGCCGGTGGGGGGACATTAATGTTTCGGCGTCTACTATCCTACGATATCCTTCCTCTATCTGGAGCGATTATATCGACTAAGGGTCTTCCTTCTAAGTCTACGTTTATTTCGCTGCCGTAACTCACTAATTCTTCCACTGCATCCTAACATCTTCCACTTGCAATATGATCTCATTTCCTTCTGACCGACTGATCATTATACCAGCTCGCCGCTCCCACTGGAGGACATGTCATCACCGAAAGCTACCATGAAAGAAGCATCGTCCTGGATAATCATCATAGAAGACTGCTGATGTTGAAGATAGTGGATTCGAAGCGGCGTCCACCGAATGCAGATAAAGCTCGGGTCGAGTTCGGAATGGGAACCTTGCGAGAGAAACGAAACACAGGCGCTAAAAGGAGATCACAAAAGGGGAAAATCCTTGTAAAATGTGCATACCATGTGCGGCGTTTAAAGCAGAGCTTTTTAATGTGTTCCAGATGAGGCGTACAATGTCGAGTACTCTGGCGATCGACGCCTCTTAAACTCCCCAGACTGCAGTGCAGGTTGTGCCTGCAGGCCTTACAGTGTGGCGCCAGAGATGTGCTGGCTTTGCGCGCATTGACAAGACGACTTTGCTGGCCACAGGTAGCAGATCGCTCTGAGTTGGGAGAATTAGAGGAACACAGTAGCAATTGCACGCCTCCCGTCGCCGAGTTGGATTGGATCAGTAGATAAGAAGAAAGTCCCTTTCTCGAACGACTGTGGAGGCTGATACGTGTTGCCTGTAGTACGAAAATATGAATTCCGTATCGAGAGAACTTGTTGGACACGCACCGGGTCCAGGGAGCATAGGATATATCTATCTTTTTCTAGGGCGCTAAAAACGCAGACTTTGTCGAACGGACGTGAGACTGATACGCGTTGCCTACAGTACGAAAATAAGCATTGGACTTCGATGAAAACCGTAGACACGCGCCACGTCTGGATGGCATAGCATATACCCACGTTTTTCTAGCGTCCAATGCGATAGGGCCCTAGCAAAGGCGCATAAACAACGTTTCGAGGACTGGCAGGCAATGATATCGCCTATATTCAAGAAACATATTTACCAGATCTTCAATGTCGATAATGGCTGTCACCTGGTTAGTGAGAGAACAGTTAAGGAGAACCCTTCAAGGAACTGAAAAATCCAGGCGCTGGGAGCTTTGGATGCGGTACGGTCCTTCTGAGATTTTAAGAGCATCTTTACCGTACTTCTACGTTGTTCATGCTAGATCCCGCGACTATCACTGGCACTGAGACACTTCTAAATCAAGGTATAATTCATACGCTTGGACATATGTGACGATCAATTCCTTGGAGGAACGCTGATCAGATCAAACAAGATATCCAGCCTATTGACTCACGTTTAAACCCAGCTGTACCTGAGTTCGTCCTTTGTCATAGCGATTCACGATAATCACCTTGAAGCTCCTGCACCATACCTCCTGAGAAATTTTGAGACCGAACCTTTGACAGGAAACGCACCACACGCTATGCACCAAGGAGCCTTCTACATTTCTGAATATATCGACCAGATAGAAATACAGAGCAATGCGTAGTCAAACCGACGTGAAGAGCATCAAGGAACATATTAATTCCTCCAAGTCGCCGCGACGGGGGCATGAAAAAATGGACCAGGGTAGTGCTACCTGTCTCATGTGCTCAGCATAATGGCTGTCCTGTGTCAGAAATCTGACGTTCTGAATATCCCAGGACAAGGGATACCTGATTATCATGTTGGCGTCACGAGCTGAAGCAGAACATGGTGGTGTAATCGCACATCATATTTGTTCGCGTGATCTGGAATCCTTGTGTCTGATGTCATGGGCAATGATATAGCCTGCCGCCCCAATGGAGGTTGGGGACCAGGGTGGGTTGCGACCGAATTCAGAGGTGGCTGTGTAATTTTTTCTCCGACCATCACGAGCATAGTGGCCGGTGAGTCGGAATAGTTTCAAGTCATCATATATGGACGTCCTCCTCTAATCATATCCACGGCATATCCTTCAGGTCCTACGACTCGAGTACATGGTCCACCATATATTCTCTGAGCAGCGGATTTCTCTGAGTCAATCTGTGCGTGCATCAAAACTGGCACTATTGGGAATACATGAATTCGTCTCAAGTAAATATAAAGTACAACGTGAAAAATCATCTCTCAGACATGACAATCAAGAGGTCTCTTTGGCGTACCATTCAATGAACGGGTATCCTGGAGCGGAATACTGATGTTCTGGAACCAACATTCTGTAAGAATTCAAAGACATGGCTACAGTAGTTTGTGTACCGTTTCTGCAATAGAGCCTCCGGAATTTCCAGGTGCAAACAGGAGGATAGTAACTCTGTAACCTGAATTTACCTCGAGTCCTCCATGCTCTGCGGTTGACTTATTCTGACGTCTGTAATTGAACCTAGAAAAGGTGAGTTTGACGTAATGACCTCGAGAAGAGCCGGAAAATGCGCATGGCAGGGAGAGAGTTGAAGTAAACCAGAAATGTATTCCTTAACTATTTCATGTGGCAGGCAATGAATGATACATACGCTTGGGTGGGATAAAATCGATCCCGACGAAAATCAAAGTGTGTGGAAACACGATGTACTATAGGTATTCGTGAGATTTAGGGATGAGGATGTAGCCGAGAGACAACGGACCGCGATGAGAGCGAGCAGCGAGCATGCACTTTATTTTCATAGCTACAGCATGTGAAAGAACAAAGCAGATGTCTCATCTTGTAGCCAACCCTGATATGATAACAAGTCGCATTAGACGGACAAGCAGGGCGGCCGTTCTAGTATTTGTATATCAATGATAACTCGAAAGTGCAGGAAATAAACCACACACATAGAGAAATTCATAGCTACTCTGCTCTTGTGCAGGTAGTAGCACATCAAGAGTGCTATAATCTATGACAATCGTGGTGAAGATGTAAGTTGGGAGCTACATCATTTCATTTCAGTATCTACAACTTCCGAAACTCCGGACTAATTACATACACCAGTATAGGAAACAGTCGAGAAGTTCTGTGTAATGTAACTGTCCAAGATCATTGGATGAGGCACATGCATCGCAGCTACAAAGAGTTCTATTACATGTCATAGACGAAAGCCTGTGCAATTTTTTTCAGCGCCATCAGAGCGAGAGAGCGAATAATGTCTTACATATCCCTGCACGTAAACGAAACACAATGAAACAGATACTCGACGCGAAAGGTATGATATTATCACCAAGCGAGGTTGCAACTGTCAAGAAATGTCGAATAATAAACGAGAGAAGGAGGCTCGAATGATTGAAAGCTCTTACAGCGAACCATGACAGAATTTTGTGAAAATGGCGTAGGAGGAGAAACAGGCAGACAGCATTTCGTAAAACATCAGTAAGGACCTTAGGGTTGTGATGCACGAATTCGGCGGTGGCTGTGTCTACCCTCTTGTTCGGTTCGCTGTTGATTCGCTGTCGTTATGACTCGGGCCGCATCTATAATGGAGCCACATTAGCCATTGGTAGGTGAAAGAAGGTTTCTTGTTGTTGCGGACTTATATCTTCTTCTCTAGTGTGTTATCTCTCAAGGGAAGGCGCCGTCGCTGACTTACCCGTCACGGTCCATCTTTTCTTCGTGACATGTATCTCGCGTCTGACTGGCGTTTGTGTTTTAGAATCCGTATCGAAACCCCTGCAAATGTCGTATGCTCAACCTGGCTAGAAAATATTCATTATCTCGCCTTCATTTGACCTGGTTCAAACGTCACTTCTAAGGTTCGCTTTCGAAGGTGACCTATTCTGGAGTCTTGACATTATGCGAAAGTGCCTCCCGTCTTTGTTGAGCCTGCTAAACAATGGCATATGTATGTAATGCCCCAAAGTTGTACCGCTGAAGCCCTATGCGTCATACCATCTATAACGAAACTTGCCGTGATAATCTCAATATATGATCAGTATGTCCTTTGATGACAGTATCCGTTGCTTTCAACTATCAATTCCATAGATATAGAATGATGCAGCCGAACTCCCTCGTTCCACGGTCTATGTGATGTACTTCTACCATCTACTCACCAGAACGACTTCCGGTCAATTAATCATCTCGCTCTGCCCGCGAACCATGAGGATTGATGCAAAGGCGGTAGAATCACCGACTAACGAGGTTCTCGGCTACGGATCCGGCTCCGAGGAACTTCGTGCTAACGACCTCTATTGTCTTCATTATTTTAACTTCTCACAACGTCTTTGTTTCCATTTTCCCTTACTCGACGGCTTCCTTGCTTCATATTATATTAGGACAGCTTCCACCGCGTGGGTCAGGAACGGCTACAATAGGTGGCATATGCATAATCCTTATTGGTAAGCAGCCAGCCAGTGACTGATACCGAATCGAGAACTGATTGAAAGAGACGCCTTAACGGCCCTGTGTTAGTTCTGTTCAGATGAGGTTCGATATTCATACCAGTCCGCAGTAATCTGCGTCGTGGTCTCATCCTAGTCAACCAGGGATTATCGAGTACCTTCGTATTCGCTCATCCACCTGCGTTCATGAATAGGAAAATGCCAGAGCCTAAATCCCACATCGCCGGGTGTGACTGACGCAGCATCTTTGATCAAGACTAGTCCCGAAGTGATTTCCGGAACAAATCATCTGCGCGATTCGCGAGGATATGAACTTTCATACGGGTCTGCCGTTACGGAATTGCCTTTCTCTTCTTTTTTCCTACCACTACCATGAATTCGGTGGCAGTCATAGTCCCCTCTCTGGGGATGACGATTGGCGCTGCGTACATTGGCGCAATGCTCTCATCTTTGTATGTCGACTCTTTACCGATTCTGCGATCATTGACCCTCACCTATCACCCGGATCAGGCTATTTGGTATCACAGTCCTGCAGGTCTTTATCTACTATCGAGAGTATCCGGATGATTGGAGACTTTATCGTTATTCTGTGCGTAAATAATTGTCCCACGTCCTTACCTCGATTCACGTCGTACTTCTCACAGGTTGGTATACTCTGGTATGTCTTTATAGGAGTGACACTAGCGCATTCAAATCATCTCGTTGAAGGGTTCTCGACGCACTGCACCTCAGTCTTACTATCCATGCTATATATCACTACACCGTGGATTCGTTCGGCGATTATGTTACATTGGGGAACGTCGTATGGTTCGCTCTCATTTCCATTCTAACCCCATACCTTCCTAACCATGTGCTTGATTCTCAGGAGCTTCAAAGTACGCTTCCAATCGACATATTCCTTAATTGATATTGATCTCCGTTGTCTTTCGGCAGCTTCAGATTCTCGTCAACGTCAGTCACCGTCGATCTCCAGTACGCTCATTGACACTATGACAGGTCGTTATTATCGTATTCGTTCAGAGGTATCATAATTTCTTTCCTTCTACCCTATCCCAACTCACTCTGTCTCTCGCAGTCTTTACGCAGTCCGCCTATGGAAATGTGGGTCATCCGTAAACTCGCACATTCCCACTGACGCTACCCACACAGTCGGGCGCCATTTCCATCGGTTCCTTCCTTGGATTGTCGTATGTCTGATCTCATTCCAGCGACTTGCGGCCTTTTCTGATCTCGCCCGTCCTTCTGTAGATATTCGTGGTCGCATGCGGATTTGGTGGGTTGCACGTCTCAGAACCTCAATCCTTACTTCTTTTCTTATACATTAATATTTCCTCCTTCAGCGGTGGGAATATGTGAGTACCTGCTTCTATAGGCACCGAATGATGCACTCAGTGCGCGCCTCTAGTGCTCGTCTACAAAACGTTCGTTCGCCGAATCTCTGATATCCGCTCAAAGCCTTATGCGGTCGTCAGCAGATATACCATCACAACGTTCACGGGTTTGGCCTCAATGAGTGGAAGTATTACCTCCAATGTACATCTTTTTTCGCTAAAAATAACCGCGAATCATCAGTGGGCCATCGACGCCGCCTTCGCCGCATCCACCGGGATCGACTTCTTCATATCGTTCGCAATGTGTTATTACCTTCACAAGAGTCGTTCAATTTCAGAGTTTTCGAGGTGAAAGCAATGGCATCCAGTATGTGTCAGAGCTGAACTAATGAACTGGTTTCGGTAGTACGAACTCACGGCTGCTCGTATTGATGTGGTTTGTCCTCATGTCCGGCTTGGCGACTAGGTAAGGATATGACCCATTATCCGATGTATTCGGAACTCACGAATGCCTTTAATTTAATGTTAGTGCATGCTCGACCGTTGCACTCATCACCGCAAGTTTTCAGAACCTATTTTGAGCGAGGACCTCATGGTCTATTCAGTACATCACCCTCCCCAATACCCTCGTCTTTCTCGGAGTCGAATTTCTCTTAACAAAACGTACGTGATTGATCATCGTCAAGAGATAGATTATCAATCATCTCATGAGACAGTCTACGTCAACTCCCTGCTCTCTATGTGTGTTGTCATCGCCTTTTCTTCCATGGGACTTATTGAAATTGATACCTAGGTTGAATGCTCGAAAACGAATCCAAGGGAAAAACACCGGAAGTGGTGCGATTTCGTCGGAACCCACATCGTTCTCCAATGTAATACGCCTTACGCCGACTACCGGGTGCGTTAGCGCGGGAGATATAAAGGTACGGGTATCTTTCCGGACGAAGCTTATTTACTCAATAACATGCTAGTACGACGGGTTCAGCATACCTCTCTCTGAGATCCGTGGTAGCGGTCCTTCGCAAAATCAGGAAGACTCGTCTCAAATCGTCGGGGATAAGCGGTCGAGAGTCGAGTTCACCATAGTGTAGGTATGATGGATGGTGTATTATAAACAGGTAGAGTTCCGAGGAGAATTTTTTATCCTGTATAACTTACCGTTTATCTATAGTGGATCCAAAGCTAGGCAGAGTACAATAAGGATAACTTGATGATTTGTCGGGCACCTGGAGGGACTTGCCTTTCAAAATTTGTGCGAGACATAAAATTGTGAGCGCTGTGCACCGCCAGACAGTCATAAGGTTTGATGTGACCACATGAACTGTTTGTCATCTTTGATACCTCCTACCTTTCTTTGATATCGCAGATACGGTTTGCTCTTCTATGATTGAGTGCAGGTGTTTTGTTGATCTCTTTTCTGATGGTCGAAATCAGGCTGAGTTCCGCGATTCCGAAGACGCTGGGCATACGTATCCACCTACCCTCATCAACCTGTGACGCTGCCGGTGGTGTCATAATTTGATCATCCACAAATCACGGGTACACAACTTGCTTCCCATGCCCTCGTCATAACTGGCTCTGATAGTCATCTCTGAGAAGTTTGAACAGCAGCGACCGATCTTGCGTTTCAACATTGAGATCACGACATCAAGAAGCAAGATGTGGTCCCGTTGACACTGAGTAAGTTGATTTGGAATTGGTCGTGGTGCCGTGATGGTTCTGCTTACCCATTATATAATATAAGCCAAACATAACGTCCCACAGCTTCTTCCACACCGGGTTCATAACCCGCAATGACTTCGGCGTTGCCTACCATCCAAGATACGTTCGGCGCTCTCTATGTGGGAGCTATACTAGCTGCCGTGTAGGAGACATTCCTTCCTTACGAAAAACTGCCTATTCACTGATTTGATAGTTTATTCGGCATTACGAATCTACAAGCTGTCATGTACTACAAGAGATACCCCGACGATTGGTGGCTCTATCGCTATTCTGTATGTCGTTATTCCTTTTGGTTTGTTTCACACTAAACCCAATGAGACAGGTAGGGATGCTTTGGTTCGCTCATTCATTCGCCTATCGGGGGGGTGGCGACTAACCTGTGACAGGATCCTCGATACTCTACATGTCGCTTTGAGCACATATGCCCTATATGTCTTTCTGATTGATATGTACGGGGATTTACTCCGCGCCCTAGAAACTACTGTGCGGTGAGTTCTCGAGCAGATGCACGACGTTGAACTAATTGAAGATTCGTTGTTGCAGGAGCATGCAGGTGATTTTCTTGATTTTCGATAATGAACCTACCTAACGGTATACTCAGTTGCAGTTGTCTGTCAATGTGTGTTATCATAGTGTATTGGCGCTTTTTTAAAATTTCAACGCTGTTCCTCCTAGGACATGCTCGTCGTATTCGTTCAATGGTTCGAGGATGCCGTTACTCTGAAGTGACTAATGCAGACTTGTTGTTTTATTAGGGTATATGCTATCCGTCTATGGAAACGTTCGTGTTTTGAGGTAGTTGTGGTTCATGTTAGCATTGCTGAATCTTTTCGTAGTGGGACGCCATTTTCACAAAATTCTCCCACGCTTTGTCGTAAGCACCCCAATAAATTCTCCCGCGTCCTACACCCGCTTATTACTAGCCAGTTTGTCACCGTGACAGCTTCGCTTGGTAGCAGTCACCTCTCTTCTCTCGATGATTTTTCTGATTCTGATTTATCCAGGTGCTGGGATATGTAAGAAATCATTGGCTCACTCGTTTTGATCGCGCTGACAGGAATCTACAGTTATAGTCTATGATATGTAAGCGAACATTTGTAGCCGTATGCACCATTTGAAATGATCCCTCGCAGTTTTCATGTCCCAAATCTCGCATCGGCCTCCATTATCAAGGTATGTGATGTATGTACGCTGTACGGTCGGGGATACTCAAAAAAAGAATACAGAGATCGATTTACACCTATTGCTCCACAATCGCCGCGGCGGATTTCATAATAGCCGCAATGATGTGCTATTACCTGCACAAGAGCAGAGGAGTTACAATGATCTCCTCGTATATTATTTCCTTGCCGAGACCTTTGCCTTCGGGTTGATATACTCTTTCAGAACGTCCGCCACACTTCTCCGTCTAATGCGGCTTATTCTCATATCAGGGTTAGCTACCAGGTGAGGACATTCGCTTTGATCTTGTCCATGTTGCATCTGAAGAAAATGGCAGTGC
The DNA here is from genome assembly GCF_019112545.1 of Guyanagaster necrorhizus. Taxonomy (NCBI): domain Eukaryota; kingdom Fungi; phylum Basidiomycota; class Agaricomycetes; order Agaricales; family Physalacriaceae; genus Guyanagaster; species Guyanagaster necrorhizus. Next base: position 13,427 of record NW_025064961.1, read on the forward strand.
ATGCTCTCTATTTACTCTCATCGCGGTCCGTGTATCTTTAATCGACCCTGATCCAAGATCTTACAGCTGTCTGCAGTATATCGTGTGGCCAGAGTCTCTGATCTTCCTAGGAATTCATTTCGTCCTATCTAAACGTCGGTGTATTCTATTACCTTCTGATAATGGCTAACGAATTCATTCACAGTCTACGTCAATTCCCTGCTTGCTATGTAATTCATCTTCTCAAGATGTTTACCTGAAACTTACCTTTGCTAGGCTGAATTACCGGCGCGAACACAAATCGAACAAGGCAAAGTCAGACTATGAAGTCAATTCAACCCTCCGGATCGCACCTCAGAGTTCCCAAGCAACTCCAGAAGAATCCGTATGTTCAAAAGCCTCGTTACGGAGTTAAATTCTTAACTAGTGTTTCGTTCAGAATATTGGCTTCCAGAGCTTTGGCATTCCACTGAATTCACTCACTGAGAGTCAGGGCGATCATCATTCTTTGGATGACAAGGTGGATCGTTCAAAGGTATCTCTGAGCGCCCCATTGTGAATTCTGAGAAAAAATCCGTTTTGTACTGTATATCTATTGAATTAGCTATAATGTGATACAACACAGAAAAATTAATTACGGACGAGATGCCTTCCTCAAAAGCGAGGTGTTCCAAGTGCTGGTCTCTAAACTGGTGGTGAGATGAGTTCCCGGGTCCCCCAATTGCGTCCTCCTGGAACCACTTCACTTGGCTATCTAGTAGCCGAAGGTCTGCTGCATACTGTACCTCTCCAACTCCGCATTCTGATATTTGGATTAACAAGACCGACTCGAAACGTCCTAGGCTATCATGCCTCCACAGTAAGCTTTCAATGACCTAGCCTTTGCACTGCTGCACCGACGGCTGTAGATAATTAGGTATAGCATAAATTCAGTAGTCCGAGATCGATATGCCCTTCACAATGTTTCGCTTTTCTCAATACAAAATCGAGACAGGAAACGAAAACATCGGCGAAGCGAAGTGCCGCCCAAGCACCGAGGCTCGTCGAAAAGCGGAAAAAAATTCAATTCGCCTTTCCCCTCGCAAACCACCACTACTGCCCACGAGGACGACTGCTCGACAATGAAGGAACTATGGGGACATAGCATCCTTGTATTTTGCTACCCTCGTAATAATAACTGTGGCAGCTGCTGCTGCTGAGCTCCCAGCAATGGAATATATCAGGGTGTGCATTTTCCGGGGTCGTTAAAGGGCTTTCCTCATGATTTCTGTGTCTCTCAGCTACATAATCAGTGAGATCAAGGCTTATAATTTACCCCAAGATCGAGGAATTTCGATTCACTTGGGATCCGGAAACACACACTCTCTCACAACGGTAAGCCCCTTGTCGAAAAGAACCTCCTCCGGATGTTGCTTATCAGTATTTTGTAGTGTCCTACACGATCAAAAGAAATAGATATAAAGTATATTATCTGAGTGTAGTGCGCATCTCATGCTTTCCGTCGACACTGAATTCTCAGCCAAAGATGCTACCGTTTTTGGTACGTTCCGTTCTTAACTCAAATTTCATTATTTAGTTGCCAATAGCCAAAATGGAAGGAGACCGAGTGCACAAGGCTGATTATATTGGTACCAGCAGGGTATGTGGTATCAAAAAGTACACTTGGACCTGAGATTGACCAGGTGTTCAATGCCGGAGATGGAATATTAACGATCCTACATCAAAGGAGTTGGCTGCGCTTGTGGCTTCTTTGTTGCATTTATAATCTATGGTATGATGAATCATGATTTTCTAATTAGCTCTGTCTGAAGAGGCTTCAATGTCATTTAGTTGACTTCTAACAGGATCTGTTGATGGTGAAAAGATCCTGAAGAATTGATGATGGCCACAACTCCTTTAGTTGAAAACACCTTCTTGCCAGTGGTATGAGGCCCTTAGCTGACAGTTCTACAACCAGTCTAAAAGGCTGAATTGACTATTAGACATGGGTTGGCAGAGTGTGTTGCCCTCATGTCCAGTGTTCTTACCCTAGGGTTGCTGCAGCACCTTCATTATGTCACCCACCAGCACCTTAGCAGATTTACACAGATTCCTGTCTTTGGATGTACATTCTGACCTTAATCAAATTGTTATTTTACTTAATTATTTTTCCCCAGTCTGGCATCATCATTAAATTTCATAACTATCAAATGCCTGGACCCTGAGGGGTAGATTCAGTGTAAACACTCATTGATGTATAGTCTGCATAAAATCATTCAGAATTTCCATGACTTATTCAGACCTGCCCAAAGATGATTACCAAAATGAATTCAAATTTTTCAAACATGATCATACAACAATTTTAGTCTTCCCAAACTGACATTGGCTCAGAGTGTACAGCAGGAAAAAGCTTCACATCACAGAATAGTTGACCTCTTGGCTTTGAGACATATGAGTGAGATAGATGACAAGAAGGTTCTGGAGTTGTTAGACTCAAGTGTCACATGAGCAGATACATGTGATAAACAGGCATCACCTCACACTTCAGGTGATCAACTGAGTTCACTGAATGCATATTCTGTCTGGTGTGTCACAAGGCCTAGGATTGGCTCTAGTATAGAATGAGATAGAATAAACTTTAGCTTGAAGCTGGGGATTCCAGTGAGAGCGAGCCTCTTAAATACTGTACATGTCCTGTTCTAAATATACTACTACTAATTGTGCATCATTGAGTCTCTTGTGCCCATTGTCCTTGAGTATCACTACTGTACATAATTGAATGATTATGCATCATTGAGCAATGCTGTTGCATCAAAAGACAATGATGAACTTGGTCTGTTGTGATGATTGAGCCATGTCCCATGGTCTTAAGCACCTGTGTTAGCACTCTGACTAAGCATAAATAGGGGTTAAAACAGGAAAAGAATGAGAAAATCATAACATTACCCCCTCTTTAAGACCATTGTCCTGATAGCTTAATTAAGGGATAATTTGTAGTCCTGTATGGCATCATTGGCATCCATCAGCTTTTCATTGACCCACTGGTTAGATTCAGGGCTGTAGCCCTTCCAGCTCATGAGGTAATCCATGGTAGTTGTCATACTACCACTCCTTGCCCTGATTTTTCATAGTTTGTGGTTTAGAATTTGATCAATTTTATAGTGTTCTTTGTCATTGATTAGGTTGGGAGGTGGCAGTGGTGGACATTCTTGATTGGAAAATGCTGAGGCAATGTATGGGGTTAATAATGCCTCATTAAAGACTTTATGGACTTTCCATGTGGCTGGTAGCTTGAGCTTGTAAGCACCAGCCCTGACTTTGAAGATTATTGAGAAGGGGCCAGTGCACTTGTTGGCTAATTTGCATTTTGGCCACAGGAGATGGAGGTTGCTTGTATCAAGCCAAACCTTGCCATTGGTGGCATATGTGTGTGCTGGACAGCAATGTTTATCGTATTGTCATGCCATAGCAACTGCAGCCTGCTCAAGGGCAGTTTTAGTTTCTGAGTGGATTTTTGCCATGGTAATGGCTGTTAGGCCCAAGCATCACATGTACAAATCCACATGGTAAATGGGTGTCCCTTCACACTTCGAGGGATCAGCCAAGTCCACTTGATTGTGTAATCTGTATAGAGTGACTCAAGGTCAAGTATTGACTCAAGGTAGAATGGTGAATATAAACTTTAGCTCGAAGCTGGGGTATCTCAGCAAGAGCGATGAGTCTTAAATACTGTATAAGTTGTGCTAATAATACTACCACTAATTGTGTCTGTCTGTGTCCATGGTGCTCAATTGTGCTTGGTTGTTGTTGTCATACATAAAAGGATGCTTGTGGGTCATTGAGCATGATTGTCTAGGTTGACTGATGGGTGGTTAGTTATGACAACTAAGCCTTCCCACCATCTTGTGCCTCCTGACTAAGCATAAATAGGGGTAAAAACCATAGTGGAAAGGGGAAAATCATAACATTACCCCCTCCTTAAGACCATCATCCCAATGGCTTAATTTAGAGATAATTCATAGTCGTGTATGGCATCGTCTGCTGACATTTGTTTTTCATTTACCCACTGGTTAGATTCAGGGCCATACCCTTTCCAGCTGACCAGGTAATCCACCATTGTTGTCATCCCCCTGCCCTTTGCCTTGACTTTTCAGAGCTTGTGGTTAAGGACTTGGTCGATTTTGTAATGCTTCTCATCATCAATTAAGTCTGGTGGGGGTGGTGGTGGGCATCCCTGGTTGGGGAAAGCAGGGGCGATGTATGGGGAGAGGAGGCTTTCATTGAAAACATCATGAACCTTCCAACTGAGTGGCAGGTGGAGTTTGTAGGCACTTTCCCCAAGTTTTGAGATAATAGGGAAGGGGCCCATGCATTTGTCGGCCAGCTTCTTTTTGGGCTGTGGCAGGTGCAGGTTCATTGTGTCCAACCAAACCTTCTCATTTATTGCATATACATGAGCTGGCCACTGGTGCTTGTCATATTGGCTTTTCATTGTTGCTGCAGCTTTTTCAAGAGCGGTTTTGGTTTCTGCATGGATTTTGGTCATGTCAGTGGTGAAGTCTGTTGATGTGGGCATAGTGGTTTGGTGGCATGTGGATTGGGGGACATTAGGATGTCATCCATGATTGATGAAGAATGGGGTTTGCCCTGTAGCCGAGTGGACCTAATTGTTATGCTGGAATGCTGCAAGCACCAACCATTCAACCCAGTCATCTTGTCGATAGTTAATAAAGAGGTGTAGATATTTTTCAATCTCTTGGTTTGCCTGTTCCATTTGCCTATCGGTTTGTGGATGGTATGTGGTAGAGGCATTCCACCTTATGTTTAGTAATTTGTATAAGTCATCAAGAAACTTGGATACAAATTGTGGTCCCCTGTCAGAGATGACTACTTGAGGCATTTTGTGTTTGGCATATACCTCATCCTGCAGGATTTTTGTCCACTCTTCCGAGGTTAATTCTGTTAAGCACATGATCGGTATGATGGCTTTAGAGAATCGATCAACAATGACAAGGATGGCATCATATCCATTGCATTTGGGTAATCCGGTAACTATATTGACTGAAATGTGGGTCTATGGGGCTGATGGGATCTCATTTGGGTGGAGGAGTGCTGCATGTGGTTGTGTTGAAGCCTTCCCCCTCTGGCAAACTTCGCATACTTTGACGTATGTCATGATGTTGTTCCCCATTTTGGGCCACCAGTACTCTTGTAAAACAAGTTCTTTGGTTTTGGCAATGTCTGGGTGTCCTGCTGTTGCATGATCATGGCAGGTGGCTATGATCTCCCCTCTTAGTCCTTGATCCCTTGGGATATAAATCCTTCCATTGTAATGGATCATCCCCTCTTCCTTTCACATTCCTCTTTCATGGTTGAGGGAAGGTGCGATTCTCTGATCCCACTTGTGAGTGTCTTGAGTCACACTTTTGATCCACTCATGAATTTCTTCTTCCATGGGCATTATCATGGCTCAGAAATGCTCAGGCCGAAGGATGGTGACTCCCATATTATTGTTCCCTCCTTGATCATGGTCAGCATGTCAGGACAGGAGATCAGCTTTTTTGTTTGCTGCTCCTGCTTTGTGATGTAGTGTATACTGGTATTGCATAAGCTCCATGACCCACTGGGCCTGTCGTCAGTTCAATTTCTGTGGCTGTTGGAAGTATCTGAGATTCTGGTGGTTGGTCCAGATCTCAAAAACTTCAGAGGCTCCGATCAGGTAATGTCGCCATTCTTTGAGGGCGAGCATTATTGCCAGTAGCTCCTTGTCATAAATTTCATAGTTCCTCTCTGTCGTGGTCAATGCTTTTGAGAGGAATGCGACTGACTGCCATTTCCCTTCCTGCTCTTGAGATAGTACTGCTCCAATTGCTCCCTCACTGGAGTCAGCCTCTACTTGGAATTTCTCTTCCTGGGATGGTATGGCAAGGACAATGTCCTCAGCCAATCACCATTTTAGATCAGCAAATGCAAGACATTGGGAATTTCCCCACCTCCATAGGGCATTACCAGTAAGTTGGGTCATAGGTCAGACAATCTTGCTATAGTTGTGGATGAATCGTTGATAGAAGTTGGTGAACCCAAGGAACAATTGCAACTCCTTCTTCTTCGTCGGCTCTAGCCATTCAACCACCCCTGCAACCTTGACTGGGTCCATCTGGATACTCCCCTTGCTGATGATTACTCTGAGATATTCTGTCTCTGTTACTTTGAATTCGCACTTTTCAGCTTTGAGGAACAGCTTGTGCTTTCTCATTAGGGCAAGCACTTGCCAGACCAAATCCCAATGTTCCTTCCTGGTTCTGGACATGATTAGGATGTCATTGAGATAGATCATGACTTTTCCTGTGGTGATGAGATCTTTAAATATATCATTCATCATCCACTGGAATGTGGCCAGGGAATTGGTCAGCCTGAAGAACATAACAGTGGGTTCAAATAGATCCCAATTGGTCTGGAATGCAGCCTTCCACTCATCCTCTTCCTTGATTCGAATGTTGTTATACCTCCATCTGATGTCAAGCTTGGTGTAGTATTTGGTGCCATGGAGCTTGTCCATTAGTTCTGAGATCAGGGGTAAGGGATATCAATTCTTGATCATCATTTCATTCAACTTCCAGTAATCTTGAACTGGTTGGAGTTTCCCATCTTTCTTCTTTATGAAGAAGAATGGAGATGCCATCGGGGACTTGAAAGGCCAAATACACTCACTGGACAGGTTTTTGTTGAGGAACTTGTTGAGTTCCTGCTGTTTTTGATTGCCGAGGGGGTAGGTTTTGCAGTCCAGGTTGGCATTAGCATTGGGAATTAGTTCTATGGCATGGTCCCAGGGCTTCGGACTCAGGAGTTTGTCAAAGCTTTCCTTCTCGAAGAGGTCTTGGTAGTCTCAGGCCCATTCTGGCACCATTTCTTCAAACATCCTTTCCGCCTTTCCTTCATTGGCCTTAGCCACCAAGTCATTGGCATGGTGGATGGCTTGGATATGGATCTCCCTCTGTAGGTCCATGGCTAATATGGTTTCTCCATCTTCCATTTCTTCATCCCACCTATCCTCTGGATCTTCATCTGGTAGCTCGAATGGAATTTTCCTACAACAGCATTGGGCAAAGATGATCCACCCAGTCTTCCAATTGATGAGCGGATTATGCCATATTAGCCAGTCATATCCCAGGAACAGCTCCTTTGTTCCAAGATTCATTACAGCTAGGTTGATTCATTCAGAGTGATCTCCGATAGTCATGCGGAGTTCAACAAACTCAGTGATTGAGCCAGCCTGGTTCTTGGTCCCATCGGCATTATATACCAGGATGGAAGCCATGGTGGATCGAGTTGGGAGTTTGTTTTGGAGTACAAAGGCACAATTTATCGAACTCCCAGTGCATCCACTGTCGATTAAAGTGGTTACCAAGTATGTAGATCTGGTGGTCAAAGTTTCGATCTGAGCCTTTGCCATCAGATCCCTTCCAGGAGTCTTGGCTTGTCAGATGAATTTGCAGGGTCTCTTTAGCTCATCAAGCCATTCGAGTGCCTTGCTTCACAGGGCATCCTTTAGTCCTGCAATTGCTTTGTCCATTGCCTCTTCTACCTGGGTCCAGTGTACCCATCCCTTAAGCGCAGCTTTGGCCACACTGCTGTTTACTGCTTCCTTGATGGCTCTCCAGATCCATTCCATATCGAATGGTCTGAGCCAATTTGGGGGGCCCTCTGCCCCTTTTCAGCCTGTAGGTGTTTGAGTTTTTTCTTGCGATTCTGCAGTGAGCATGGTAACAGGCTGGGGTATATTCAAATGCATTTGTAGTGGTAACATCGATGTAGCTACAGAAGTATCATAAGTCTGACTAGTGGGCAAGATAGGCACACCATGGAAGTCCTCAGCTGATCCAGTGAAATTGCTCACTGGTCAGCCCTGTCTTTTACCTCCTCCACCTTGGTCTCCTTTTCGAGTTCCTTGTCTTCTTTTTGCAATTCAGCTATCTGCACCCATATGTCTTCTTGGGTGTGCTTCTTCTTCAGGCAATCCTTGGCCATGTGTCCCTTCTGGCTGCAATTGAAGCATTTGCCTTTCTTCTTCAACTGATCTATATCCATTGGTTTGCCCACTCTGGTGTACATAGTATCTGTCCCAGTTTTCTGGGTCAAGTAGGCCATTGCCATTGAGGGTCCCAATGATTTCCTGGCAGTTTGCCCCATTTTGTTTGGGGTTGGTGGGGTTGGTTTCTTGGCATACTCCTATAGTGTAGATGACTCTGCTTTCTGCCTTTGTCATTCTTTATACATCTTGATGATCCACTCCTTCCATTCATTGTACCCAATGGACATCAATAACTTGATGCCCATGGTGGAGATCATCATGAGGTATGAAGAGGGAACCCCTCTCTTGAGGGCTTCAACCATTCTTCTGTCATTGGCGAGATCTTCTCGTATCCCTGCTAATTTGGCAAGTCTCTCCAGCTCATCGAAATAGTCTGTGGCCGCCTTATTCCCCATCTTGTACTCCTTAATCTTCTGCTTATGTACTTCTTGCACCACTGGATCAATGAACTTGTCATTGAGCATTTGCTTGAATACTGGCCAGGATGGGTATCAGTAATGACTGTGGGTGGAAGATTGGAAGTTCGGGGCAATGAGGATCCACCAGGTCTTGGCTTTGTCCTCTAGATACAAGGCAGCGAAGATGACTTTGTTCATGTTGGATCTGAGGTAGCCAATGTAGACCTCGAAGTACTGTTTGCAGTCTATGAGGAACCTGTCGATATCATTGGAGGCTCCTTTAAAGGGGCATGGTTTTCAGAGTAGATCGGGGTGGCATTGGAGAACATTGGCATTCTCCAGTAGCAGGCCCATGGGGTTAGGCCATCTGTTGAAGGGTGGTTGTTGCCATTCAGTGGGTGTCCCAGGGAAGGAGTGGAGAGAGTGGTTGTCAGCCACTGGGCTTCCTTTTGGTTCTTCCTTTCAGACGATGAAGCCATCCTGAATAGTAAACCTGAGTCTCATGGCTTCAGAGTCATCTTGAGTGGGTGCCTTTCCTTTGCTGCTGGGTCCGGCCTGATCAGGGGGTGGTTGTCCTCCCAAAAGTCAGCTTCCCTGCCTTGTCCAAGGATTTGAGTGTCTGATGGCTGGCCTGATTCTGGCCTGGGTAAGCCATGATGCCATTGTGTGCATAGAGTAGTCGGAGTTGGTATAGGTGCTTCAGGCCGATATGGCCTGGTACATGGCACATTGTGATGTGATGGGGGGGGGTTTCAGCATTGGCTGCATGGTCTGTGGGATGACATATGCAGCTGGTTGGCTCACCAGATACTTGGGGTGCCATTGGTTGTATAGTTGGGCAGCATAGTCTGTCGCTGCCCACCTCAGAATTTCTGTTTGTTGGTTAGTGTCTGAATGTAAATATAATTGTCCCATTGGTGACGCTGCCCAGGTAGCATCATGCCATAAGAAGTTTACCCCTTGTAGATAATACTCCTGGTACTCCTTTGCTCTTTCTGCTTGTGCTAATCTTTCCACTTCTTTGTTGTCTGTTTCTTTCTGTGAGTCATATGGCGGTCCTCATGGGGGTTCACTGCTCCTGGTCCCTTCACCCTCATTCTCATTGTCCTCCTCGAGGAGGGAACCAATGGGCTGGTCATAGAAACTCTCTGCTCCTTCCTGTCGGATTGTCATGACACTCTCCTGACTGGAAGCTCGACCCAGCAGCTGAGGGATAGGTTGGGGTGGGCTGGCTACCGATGCTGGAGTCATACCGGTTGCCACCAGTCACTCTTGCTGCCTCCACTTGCTTGTGATAGAGGCAGACGTTTTGCTGGCAGTCATGGTCACTGACAAGCTGTCTGACCATCTGGCTCCCAAGGAACCCTTGGAGGGCTTGGATGGGGATGTGGGCATTACCAGGAGCCTGGAGTCCATAATGTTTGAGAACAGATTTGTCGCTGCCAAACCTAGTGTCAGCACTAGAGGTTCTTCAGGGAGAGGGATACTGGAGAGATGGAGGATGAGGAGGGGATCTGGCAGCACTCCCTTCTGCTGCTCAGGTTTCTTCTCGATATCGGTGCTCACTCCAGATGCTGGAGTTAATACTGGGTTCTCTAAAGACAGAGGTAGAGAGAGAGGGGTCAGCCTGTACTGGCGTGAGGATGCTGGCAACCTCGGGTCATAGTCTGCACCAGTTTGAGACATTGGCTTGAGTGAGCCACTCCCTTTCGATCCTCTGCTGGTGGTCCTGGTTCTGCTCATCATACTCAGTGGCTTCTCTTCTCTGCTGATCCTCCATTGTCTGCATTCCCTCATGCTCACCGCATACTGGCTGCAGCTCATTGCACTGCCTACACTCTTCTTGTCAGACAGCATCATCATAGTTGAATAGGATAGCAAAGTCCCAGGTAGAGAAGTACCGGTGAATGGTTTCTTCCCAGATTCTTCATCGGTCCTCCTCAGTTGTGTTCCCCATCCAGTTGTCATGCTGGTCAGGGGTACCAGTGCAGTGAGGCTCGCTGACTGGTGTTCCAGTGTGGGATCTTTGAGCCATCCTAGGGGCATCAAGAGAGTCCCTGGCATAGTCAGCAATCCCATGGGTATGGGAGGCAAAAGAAGGGTTGGGGGAGGGGGACTGTTCAAAGAAGTCCTCAGGGAGGTCCTGGTTCTTGCCATGTAAGATGGCATCTGGTACAAGAATCCCTTGTCTTTCAGAGATCCTAGGGTGCTGGTTTCCAGGTCAAGTGGGTTGTTGTCCTCCCATTTCTTCTTGACCATCCTCTGGATGTGGGTGGCTAGACCCAGCTTCTTGGGGCTGGTAGGTCATTTGTTGGGATTCAGAGATGTCATGGAGGGGGAGATTGGAGGTTACGTTTCATAGGATAGTTTGGATGTGCTGGAATTCCTGGTAGTGTCTAAGAGCCCAAGCAGTGATTGAGTGGCGTCCCCAGCACAGCTAGATGATCACCAATAATCCTATCAATGTTCTGACAATAGAAGCAAGGAGTTTGAAGAACTCATGATTGAAGTTTGGGTCGATAGAGGTAGTGGGGGGCATTTGGTTTCTCAGCACGATTGGGCTTGAGAAAGGGAAGCAGGCAGCTTCGAGCTAATTGTTAGGCCCAAGTGTCACATGTACAAATCCATGTAGTAAATGGGTGTCCCTTCGCCCTTCGAGGGATCAGCCAAGTCCACTTGATTGTGTAATCTGTATAGAGTGACTCAAGATAGAATGGTGAATATAAACTTTAGCTCGAAGCTGGGGTATCCCAGCAAGAGTGATGGGTCTTAAATACTGTACAAGTCATGCTAATAATACTACCACTAATTGTGTCTGTCTGTGTCCATGGTGCTCAATTGTGCTTGGTCATTGTTGTCATACATAAAAAGATGCTTGTGGGTCATCGAGTGCAGTTATCTAGGTTGACTGATGGGTGGTTAGTTATGACAACTAAGCCTTCCCACCATCTTGTGCCTTCTGACTAAGCATAAATAGGGGTAAAAACCATAGAGGAAAGGGGAAAATCATAACAATGGCAAAGTCTGTGGATGTGGGAGTTGTGGTGCAGTGTCATTTGGTCTGGGTGACATTCAGATGTCAGTCATGGTTTACAAAGAATGGTGTCTTTCTGGTCACAGAGTGGATCCAGTTGTTATGTTGGAAGGCAGTGAGAGCCAGCCATTCCACCCAATCATCTTGTTGATAGTTAATGAATAGGCAGAGATACTTTTTCACCTCTTGATTTGCATGTTCAGTCTGCCTATTGGTTTGAGGGTGATATGCAGTTGAGGCATTTCTTTTGATGTTTAGAAGGTGATAGAGGTCATCCAGAAATTTTGAGATGAATTGGGGTCCTCTGTCTGAGATGATCACCTGGGGTATGCCATATTTGGCATAAACTTCATTCCATAGAATCTTCACTTATCCTTCAGAAGTCAACTCCATTGAGCAGGTGATCAGAATGATCATTTTCAAAAATTGATTGACTATGATGATGATTGTATTATAGCCATTACAGTCTGGTAGTCTAGTAATCATATTCACAGAGATGTGTATCCAGAGTGATGATGGAACCTCATTAGGGTGGAGTGGTGTGGCTCGAGCTTGCATCAACAATTTATCTTGTTGACAGACTTCACATGCTTTAATATATGTGGTGATATCATTACCCATCTTTGGCCACCAGTATTTCTGCAGTACCAGCTCTTTGGTCTTAGCAATGCCAGGATGGCCAGCAGTTGCATGATCATGGCAAGTGGTGATGATTTCACCACACAGTCCTTGGTCTTGGAGAATATAGATCCACCTGTCATAGTGAATTAATCCCCCTTCCTTTGTCATCCCCTGCTCATAGTTGAGAGATGGGGCCACTCGCTGGTCCCATTTATAGTTGTCCAAAGTCACACTCTTGATGTGCTCATGGATCTCCTCCTCTGTCAGCATTATCATGGCTCTGAAGTGTTCAGTGATATGCAGGCTACATGTTTAGCCCTATAATTTTCAAATTCTGCATAACACACTAGAATATGCTAGTAACTGAGAATCATTAGCCAGTAGAGGACTATGGCTGAGGCTCCAAGCTGATAGTCATGCTAGTCACCAATACTAAGTCCAAGAGAGACTTTGTAAAATAACATGGCCTAAGGATAAGAATCCTAAGTCAGGTTTGAACTTAGAAAAGTTCAGCACCACACCTTGGAAAATACTAAGTCCAAGTTGGACTTAGAAATGGTACCTCAAATGGGGCCAATTCTACATGCCACTAAGACAAGTATATTCTAAGACAGCTAGAGGTATAATACCATAGCCAGTTGTGGAGTATTGAGTAGAGATAGCATCACCCAGAAGCAGTAAGAAATGACACCCAATGATCTGTGGCTAGCACTGTGAGTTTTGACTGAAATGCCTAAGTCCAAATTTACTAGGTATCAGGTGACCTAAGGGACTTAGAATTGAGAGGAATAGAGTGGATAGGACCGGTTGACTGGGCCTGACTGGGCCTGATCGATTGAGCTACTAAGAATAACTCAGAGGATTAAAACTTTGAGTAGACAGAAAGGAGTTAGATACCCATGGACACTGTAGGATTAAAATAAAGCTGTGTGGTGGCCAGGCAGGTCTGAGCAAGCCTAGGAGAGTCCAGGAGTGCTGCCATTCTGGAATAATGGCATGATTCCGCTTTAAACAGGAGAAATATTATTTTGAATGCTTTATTTATAGATTCTGTACCTGTTGTTGGTGTATAAAAGAAGGGAATGGGGGGGAAATAGCAAGCAAGCAACCCACCCCCACATTCAGGCCTTCTAGCCCACTGTAGCTAGTCCCTGGGACAACGGATTTTGAGTTCTGCTTCGACTTAGTGATTTATTTAAGTTGCTTTGTCACTTAGAGAGAGGATTAGATTGGAATAATAACTATATTTTGGGTTTTGGATTAATTTGGGTTCCAAACTATAAGGGTTTCGGCATCAGAATACAAGTTCTTCAGTTTTGAGGACCGATAGCCTGCCAAGAGTGCAGCTAGTCAAGCCTAAGTGCTTGATAGACTTAGTATTTGGGTTTGGGAGTTCATTAGGTTTCAGAATATTCTAAGTTGGTTTGGAGCGCAATTTGGCATTGATTCTAAGTCCTAATTATACTTAAACATTGCTATAAACTACTCTCACCAGTATTGCATCTTTGAAAGCAAGATAGAGTTAAATAACTGTCTTTATTGACTGTTTCTTTGATTTTACTTAAGACTGCAAGAGTGCTTCTATCGTACTCAAAACAACTGACCTTAACTGTATTTGGTGATTGTGTATTGAGTGGTTAGGTGTTGGTGATTGAGAGTTCATTCCTCATTTGCCTCTCTTAGTCACTTAGCCATTACCAAGCACATCATCAGATCATAGTAATGTTACCCCTTTGTTATTGTTAGGCCCAAGCATCATGTGAAGGAAACCACATGATAAACAGAAGCTACCTCACACTTTGGGTAGTCATCTGAGTTCACTTATTGTGGTTTGCTATGGTATGTCACAAGGCTAGGTATAGCTCAAGGGTAAAATAGTATGTATAAACTTTAGCTCAAAGCTGGGGTCTCCAGCAAAGACAAGCCTCCTTAAATACTGTACATGGTTTGCTATTAATATCAGGTACTAATTGTGCATTTCTCTGTCCTGGGTGCTTATTGTCCTTGAACATCATGACTGTACATAAAAGGTCAATTGTGTGTTTGTCATTGAGCATCAGTTGCATTGAAGAACTATAGCAAAGTCAGTTGTTGTGATGACTTAAGCCTTTCCACAGTCCTAAGTGCTTGTCTTTTGATGCCTTGACTAAGCATGAATAGGGGCTTATAATGAGAAGAAAAAAGAAAAAATCATAATATTATCCCCTCTTTAAGACCATCATCCTGATGGCTTAATTTAGGGATAATTTGTAGTCATGGATTGCATCAGAAGCATTCATGAGCTTCTCATTGATCCATTGATTAGATTCAGAGCCATACCCCTTCCAACTGACCAGATAATCCACCATTGTCATCATACCCCTGCCCTTTGCTCTGATTTTCTGCAGTTTATGGTTTAGGACCTGGTTGATTTCATAGTGTTCCTTGTCATTGATCAGGTCTGGTGGGGGTGGTGGAGGCTTCTGTTGGTTTGAAAAAGCCAGTGTGATATAGGGTGTTAGGAGGGCTTCATTAAACATGTCATGGATCTTCCAGGTCATTGGCAGGCATAGTTTGTATGCACTTGCTCTGACTGGTGTGATGATTTGAAAGGGACTGATGCATTTGTCAGTGAGTTTTCACTTAGGTCGAGGCAAGTGGAGGTTCATTGTGTCCAGCCATACTTTATCATTGGCAAGATAAGTGTGTGTGGGGCATTGGTGTTTGTCGTACTGTGCTTTCATGGAGGTCACCATTTTTTCCAGTGCTGCTTTGGTTTCTTTGTGGATCTTCTCCATTGTCACAGTGAAGTCCATGGAGGCAGGAGTAGTCATCCAATATTGTTCTGTTTGGGTGATGTTCAGGTGTCACCCATGATTGATGAAGAAAAGCATTTTCCCCATCAACAAGTGGACTCGGTTGTTGTGTTGGAAGGCCACCAGGGCCAACCATTTGATCCAATCATCTTGTTGATAATTGATAAATAATTGTAAGTATTTCTCGACTTCCTGGTTGGCACACTCTGTTTGTCTATCAGTTTGCAGATGATATGCAGTGGATGCATTTCGTTTAATATGCAAAAGGCAATACAAGTCATCTAGGAATTTGGAGATGAATTGTGGTATACCATACTTTGCATAAACTTCATCATGCAGGATTTTTGCCCATCCCTCTGAAGTTAGCTCAGTTGAGCATGCAATGGAGATGATTGCCTTCAAGAATCAATTGACAATCATGATGATGGCATTATATCCATTGCAATCTGATAACCCCATGATTATGCCTACCATGACATGAGTCCATGGTGAGAATGGAACTTCGTTTGGATAAAGGGAGGCAGCTCAGAGTTGCATGGATGACTTTTCTCATTGACAGACTTCGCATGCTTTAATGTACTTGGTAATGTCATTACCCATCTTGGGCCACCAATATTCCTATAGTACCAGCTCTTTGGTCTTGGCAATGCTGGAGTGGCTGGCAGTAGTGTGGTCATGGCAGGTCATGATGATCTCATTTTGGAGTCCTTGGTCTCATGGAATGTAGATCCGTCCATCATAGCAGATCATCTCTTCCTCTTTTGTCATTTCTTTCTCATGATTAAGGAAGGGAGCAACCCACTGATCCCATTTATGGCTGTCACATGTGGCACTTTTTATGCATTCATGAATCTCCTCCTCTATTGGCATTATCATGGCCCTGAAGTGCTTGGAGTGTAATATCATTATGCCTTCATTGTCAGCACTTCCCTGGTCATGGTCGGCTCTCCAGCTGAGCAGATCAGCCTTTTTGTTGGCAGTCCCCACCTTGTGATGGAGCATATATTGGTACTGGCTTAGCTCCATAAGCCATCTCTCTTATCAGCAATTGAGTTTCTGCAGTTGCCAGAAATAGTGGAGATTCTGATGGTCGGTCCAAATTTCAAAGATTTCAGCTGCCCCAATCAAGTAGTGTCACCACTCTTTGAGGGTGAGCATGATGACAAGGAGTTTCTTGTCATATATTTCATAGTTTTATTCCATAATGGTGAGCACTTTTGAGAGGAATGCAACCAGTCACCACCTGCTGTCTTGTTCTTGAGAGAGGACCACCCCAATAGCTCCCTCACTTGAGTCAGCTTCAACATGGAATCTCTCCTCTTGGGTCGAGATTGCAAGTATGACATCTTCAGCTAGCTGTCTTTTGAGGTCATCAAAGGCAGTTTGTTGAGAGAGTCCCTAAGCCCAAGAGGTATTGCTGGTTAATTGTGTCATCAGCTGGACTACCTTGCTGTAGTCTTGAACAAAATGCCAGTAAAAATTCATAAACCCAAGGAATAATTGCAATTCCTTTTTTTTTGGTTGGGGTTGGCCACTCTATTACTCCTGCAACCTTAACCGGGTCCATCCAGATGCTCCCCTCTGCAATGATGACTCCCAGGTATTCTGTTTCCAATACTTCAAACTTGCATTTCTCAGCTTTGAGGAATAGTTTGTATTTCCTCATGAGGGCTAGTACTTGTCATACCAATCTCCTATGTTCTGCCTTTGTCTTGGACATGATTAAGATATCATCAAAATAGATAGTGACTCTTCCAGTGGCAATGAGATCCTTGAATATATCATTCATCATCCATTAGAAAGTGGCAGAGGAGTTGGTGAGTCCAAAAAACATGACTGTTGGTTTGAATAGTCCTCAGTTTGTCCAGAACACAGCCTTCCACTCATCCCCTTCTTTGATGCAGACATTGTTATACCCCCATCGGACATTGAGCTTCATATAATATTTCGCTCCTCAGAGTTTGTCCATTAATTCAGAGATAAGTGGTAGGGGATATCAGTTTTTAATAGTCATCTCGTTTAGCTTTTGGTAATCTTGGACCAGGCAGAGTTTGCCATCCTTCTTCTTGACAAAGAAGAATGGTGATGCCATATGGGATTTGGATGGTCAGATCCTCCTGCTGGATAAATTTTTCTCAAGGAACTTGTCAAGTTCCTGTTGTTCATTAATTCCCAGTGGGTAGGTTTTACAATTGAGGTTTGCATTGGCATTTGGAATGAGCTCAATGGCATGATCCCAGGGTTTGGATGTTGGGAGTTCATCAAAGCTCTCCTTTTCGAATAGGTCCCAATAATCTTTGAGCCCACTCGGGTACCATTTCCTTGAACATCCTTGCTTCCTTCTGTTCATTGGCTTTGGTGGCTAGGTTGTTTGCATGATGAACCACCCGAATATGCATCTCCCATTGAAGATCAACCACCAAGATGGTCTCCTCATCCTCCATTTCTTCATCCCATCAGTCATCAGGATCTTCATCAGGCAGTTTGAAGGGGATTTTTCAGCATCGGCATCAGGCAAATGTGATTCACCCAGTCTTCCAATTGATCAATGGGTTATGATGAATAAGCCAGTCATGACCAAGAAAGATCTCCTTGGTTCTGAGATCTGTGACCATGAGGTCAATCCATTCCAAGTGATCTCCAATAGTGAGCCTGATTTCAACAAATTCAGTTATTGAGCCAGCTTGATTCTTGGTTCCATCAGCATTGTAAACTGGAATTGGGGCAGCCATGGCTCAAGTTGGAAGATGGTGCCTGTCAATGAAGGTGTGGTTGATCAAACTTCTGGTGCATCCACTGTCAATGAGAGCTGTTACAGCATGCATCACTTGGTTCATGAGTGTTTTGATCTGGGCCTTGGTGATCAAGTCTTATCCAGGCATCTTGGAGTGCTGGATGAACTTTCATGGCCCCCTGAGCTCATCTAACCACTCCAAGGCTTGACATTGTTCAGCTTTCTTTATCCCTTTGATTATTTGGTCATCAACTTCTTCAGCCTGAGTTCGATGAGCCCAATTCCAGAGTATGGCTGTTACTGCAGTGTTGTCTGCAGCATCCTTGATGGCCCTCCACATCCATTCGGTTTTGAAAGGTTTGAGCCATGTTTTAGGGCTCTCTGCCCCTGTTCAGCCTGAGGGCACTTGAGCTTCTTTATGCAATTCTTTGATGTGCATAGTATAGCTGGGTATATTTGAATGCATGATAGGTACAGTCATAGGAGTTTCTATAGAGGTACTATCAGTCTGACTAGTGGCTGTGGTTTGCACACCATGAGTCCCTTTGGCCAGCCCAGTGGAATTGCTCACTGGCTGGCTTTGCCTTTTACTTCCTCAACCTTTGTTTCAGCACCAAGTTCCTCTTCCTCCTTCTGTAAGTCAGCAATCTGTGCACAGATGTCTTCTCAGGTTTGTTTCTTCTTTGGGCAATCTTTTGCCATGTGCCCCTTCTGTCCACAATTGAAACACTTTCCCTCCTTCTTCATGCAGTCAATGTCCATTGGCTTTTCTGTCCTGATATATGTGATGCCTGTTCCTGTCTTCTGAAAACTATAAGCAGGGGCTGTAGAGGATCCTGGTGATTTCCCAGCAGTTGTCTCCAATGCTTTCTTTGGAGTTAGCAGGGTCGACTTCTTGGTGTAGTCTTGCAATGTCATTGATTCCACTTTCTGTCTTTGTCATTCCTTGTATATCTTGATGATCTGTTCTTTCCATTCATCATAGCCATTGGGCATCAATACTTTGAAGCTGATGGCAGAGATCATTGTGATGTACAAAGGAGAGACTCCTTGCTTGAGGGCCTTGACCATGTGTCCATCATTGATGATATCATCCTGAATTCCAGCAAGCTTCGCAAGGCACTCTAGCTCATCAAAATAGTCTGTGGCCACTTTATCCCCTATCTTGTACTTCTTGATCTTTTGTTTATGGACTTCCTGTACCACCAGATCAATGAACTTGTCATTGAGCATTTGTTTGAACACCAGCCATGAGAGATACCAGTAGTGTCCCCTAGTTGTTGATCAGAAGTTAGAGGAGATGAGAATCCACCAGATTTTGGCTTTCTCTTCAAGGTACGAGACTGCAAAGATGACCTTGTTCATGTTGATGCCCAAGTATCTGATGTATACTTTGAAATATTGTTTACAGTCAACCAAGAAGTGGTTGATGTCATCAGATGCTCCTTTGAAGGGGCAGGGTTTTTGAAGTAAATCAGGCTGGCACTGGAGTACTGCAGCATTGTGAGATAATGTGCCCATTGGGTTGGGCCATTCAGAGAAGGGTGGTCATTGTCACTCATGTGGTGGTCCCAGGAATGAGTGTAGTGAATTGTCATCAGCTATTGGGCTCCCCTTTGGCAGTTCATCCCTCCTAACAATTACCCCATCACACATGGTGAATCCTAGTCATACTGCTTCCAGGTCATCCTGGATAGGTTCCTTCTCTGCTCTGCTCCTGCTTGCCTGATCAGGTGGGGGCTAGGCCCCTAGTAATTGGCTCTCCTTGCCAGTCCATGGGTTTTGAGGGGCTGTCAGCATCTTCCTGGGCTGGGTTTGGGGCTGGGAGAGCCAGGTTGCCATTGAGTGGGAGGATGGGGCAGAGTATGAAAATGTACTCCAAACAGATGGGGCCATGTATATGGCTTGTTTCGGTGTCACTGGTGGTGTTTGTGGCATTGGATGGATTCTTATTGGCATTTGATATGCTGGTGGCCTCTGAATCTGGTCCTCCGGGTGTCTCTGATTGTACTGGGCCATGGCATAGTCTGTTGCCATATGCCTCAGGATCTCTGTCCTTTCATCAGTGGTAGAATTCAAATATAATTGTCCTAATTGTGATGCTACCCAAGTAGTATCATGCTATAAGAAATTTACCTCTCTCAGGTAATACTCCTGGTATTTCTGTGTCCTTGCCTTCTGTATTTCCAGCTCCAGCTCTTCTTTGTCTGTTGATTTAAGTAGTCCATATCTGAGAACTCTGCCAGGGTGAGGCAGGTCACTACTTTCAGTTTCCTCTCTCTCTATTTTCTTGTTGTCCTCTTTCTCCTCAGGGAGGGAATTGACAGGTGAGCCATAAAAACTCTCTGCCTCTCCTGGTTGTATTGTTGTTCTACTGTCCTGGCTGGGTACTCAGTCCAGCAGCTGTAGTATCTGATATATTGTAGATGGCAGCAGGCTGACTACCAATTTTGGAGTCATATCAGTTTTCACCAGTCACTCTCACTGCTTCCACTCTTTCATGATAGAGGCAGACATTCTGTTGGTAGTCATTGTTGATAAGTTGTCCAATGACCCAACTTCTGAGAAATTCTTGGAGTGTGCAGGCAGGAATGTGGGCATTTCCAGGGGTTCGAAGTCTGTAGTGTCCAAGGATGGACTTGTTGCTTCTGAAAGCAGAGTCAGCACTGGGAGTTTGGCAGGAGGGAGGGTACTGGAGAGTCAGAGGACAATGGCTCCTCCTGGTTTGAGTTCTATCTGCCCAGTACTCTGGGGTTCTGCTTCGGGATGTACTGGGTTCTCTAAAAACAGGGGTGGAGGGATCTGCTCATATAGAGGTGAGTACACTGGCAATTTCTGGGCAGAGTCCATACTAGTTTGAGATATTGGCCCTGGCCAGTCAGTCTCTTTCCACTTCTCACTGCTGGCTTCTGTTCTGCTCATCATACTCAGCAGCTTCCCTTCTCTGTGACTCCTCCTCCACATGTCAGTCCTCAGACTCTCCACATACTGGCTGTGGCTCACTGCACTGCCTATGCTCTTCCTGTCAGATGGCATCATCATAGTTGAAGGGGATAGTGAAGTCCCAAGTCAGGAAGTATCAGCATACAGTTTCTTCCCATATCTCTTATTATCTTTATTCATCATCTGGCTGGGCTGCAGGGTTCTGCCCCATCCTGATGCTGGTCCTGGTGGGAGGATGGGTGCTGTTAGACTGGCTGCCAGAAGCTGGGGTGTGGGGTCATCGAGCCATCTGAGGGGCATTGAAAGAGTCCCAGGCATGGGAGGCGGTAGAGGAGGAGGGAGACTGTCAAAAGAAGTCTTCTGAGAGGTCCTTGTCCTCATGGTTGGGGGTGGGGCCTGGTACAATGATTCTGTGTCTTCTTGAGACACTAGGGTCTCAGTCTCCAGGTTGAGGAATGTGCTGTCCTCTCTCTTCTTCTTGACCATTCCTCTGATGTGAGCTGCTAGGCCCAGCTTCTGGGGACTGGTAGGTCATTCATTGGGATTTGGAGATGTCATGGAAGGGGAGGTTGGGGGTCATGTTTCATAGAATGCATTGGATGTTTTGAAATTTTTGATAGTGTTTAATGGCCCAGATGGTAATAGAATGGTGTCTCTGGCACAGCTGGATGATCACTAATAAACTGATCAGTGTTCTGATGATAGAGGAGAGAAGTTCAAAGAACTCATGGTCAAAGTTTGGGTTGTCATTACTAGATAGGGGCATTCAGTTTCTCAGCACAATTGGGCTTGAGAAAGGGAAGTAGGAAGCTTTAAGCTAATTGTTAGGCCCAAGCATCACATGAAGGAAACCACATGATAAACAGAAGCTATCTCGCACTTCAGATAGTCATCTGAGTTCACTTATTGTGGTTTGCTACAGTGTGTCACAAGGCTAGGTATAGCTCGAGGGTAGAATGGTATATATAAACTTTAGCTCAAAGCTGGAGTCTCTAGCAAAGACAAGCCTCCTTAAATACTGTACATGGTTTGCTATTAATATCAGGTACTAATTGTGCATTTCTCTGTCCTGAGTGCTCATTGTCCTTGAATGTTGTGACTATACATAAAAGGTTGATTGTGTCTTTGTTGTTGAATGTCAGTTGCATTGAAGAACTATAGCGAAGTCAGTTGTTGTGATAACTTAAGCCTTCCCACAGTTCTAAGTGCTTGTCTTTTGACATCTTGACTAAGCATGAATAGAGGCTTATAATGAGAAGAAAAAAGGAAAAATTATAATAGTTATCAGCTCCACTCTGATCATGATCAGCTCTCCAGCTAAGGAGGTCAGCTTTCTTGTTTGCCATTCCTGCTTTGTGATGGAGTGTGTACTGATATTGACTGAGTTCCATGACCCATCTGGCTTGGTGATGGTTTAGTTTCTGGAGTTGCAAAAAATACTGAAGGTTCTGATGATCTGTCCAGATCTCAAAGACTTCCATGGCCCCAATTAGGTAATGCTGCCATTCCTCCAAGGTGAGCATAATGGCAAGCAACTCCTTATCATAGATTTCATAGTTTTGTTTGGTGACAGTGAGTGCTTTGGAGAGGAATGCAACTGAGCACCACTTTTTGTCCTGTTTCTGTGAGAGTACTGCTCTGATGGCACTCTCACTGGAGTTGGCTTTGACTTGGAATTTCTCTCTCTGAGTGGGGATAGCAAGTATGACATCCTTAGCTAGTTGTCTTTTTAAGTTGTCAAAGGCAGCTTGTTGGAAGGGGCCCCAAACCCAGAGGGCATTGTCAGTTAACTGCATCATTGGTCAAACGATCTTGCCATAATCTTGGATAAAATATCAGTAAAAGTTTGTGAATCCAAGGAATGACTGCAGTTCCTTTTTCTCGACTGGCTCTGGCCACTCAGTTACTCCTGCCACTTTGATGGAGTCTATTTGAATGCTTCCTTCACTAATAATGACTCCAAGGTACTTGGTCTTGAGTACCTCAAATTCACATTTCTCTGCTTTGAGGAACAATTTGTGCTTCCTCATGAGGGCTAGCACTTGTCATACTAGCTTCCTATGTTCCTCCTTTGTTTTCAACATGATTAAGCTGTCATCAAGATAAATGGTAATCTTCCTGGTGGAGATGAGATCCTTGAAGATGTTGTTCATCATCCACTGGAAGGTTGCTGGGGAGTTGGTGAGCCCAAAGAACATGACTGTGGGCTTGAATAGTCCTTGATTCATCCTGAATGCAGCTTTCCATTCATCTCCCTCTTTGATATAGACATTATTGTAGCCCCACTGGACATTAAGTTTGGTGTAATATTTAGTGCTCCAGAGTTTGTCCATTAGTTCTGAGATTAATGGAAGGGGATAGCAGTTCTTGATCATCATCTTGTTAAGCTTTCAATAATCTTAGTGTTACAATTTTTCCTATTTTCTTTGTTTTTTCCTTGATTTATTCAGAATTGACCCCTATTTCTGCTTAGTCAGAGTGCTCAGACCTGGCACTTAGGATTGTGGGAATGCTTAGTCATCAGCACCACCCCAATTCTGGCTGCTGCTGTGAAGCTGCATAACAGCACAAAGACAGAGAAGCCTCTCTTATCTTTACGCAGCAGTGTGCAGTAGTAACAGCACAACAGCAGAACAATAACTTTTGTAGGTATTTTAGCAATACTGGACAAAATGCTGTACAGTGCAGCAAGGACAATTAGGTAGTTATATTCTTAGAAAGATAAGGATTTAGTATTTAAGTAGTGTAGCTCTTGCTGTAATACTCCAGCTTTGAGCTAAAGTTTATTCTTCACCATCTACTCTTGAGTGACTTGCAATGCCTTGACTACACAACTCTATTAAAACATCAGTGAACTCTGTCAGTATAACCTGAAGTGCAAGGTTCTGAACAGTTTATCACATGTTAATAGTCATGTGGAATTTGGGCTTAACACTTGGACTGGTTGAAGTTTACCATCCTTTTTCTTAATGAAAAAGAATGGCAAGGCCAGCAGAGATTTCAATGGTTGAATCCATCCACTGAACAAATTCTCATCCAGGAACTTGTCAAGCTCTTGTTGTTTGCTGTTGCCAAGAGGATAAGTTTTGCAGTCCAAGTTGGCATTGGCATTTGAGATCAGTTCAATCATATGATCCCATGGCTTCAGTGCTGGTAGCTTGTCAAAACTTTTCTTCTCGAATAGGTCTCTGAAGTCTTATGCCCATTCAGATACCATTTCTTTGAAGGTTCTTTCCTTTTTCTGCTTGTTGGCCTTAGCAGCCAGGTTATTGACATGATGGATGGCTCAAATATGCAATTCATGCTAAAGATCCATGGTGAGAATAGTTTCCTCATCCTCCATCTCCTCATCCCATCAATCTTCTGGGTCTTCATTGGACAAATCAAACAGGATTTTCCAGCAGTGACACCTTGTGAATGTAATTCTCCTGTTCTTTCAGTTGATCAAGGGGTTATAGCATATTAGCCAGTCATGGCTGAGAAAAATTTCCTTGGTCCTGAGATCCATTATAGCTAAGTCAATTCATTCAGAATGATCTCCAATTGTGAGCTGGAGCTTGAGGAATTTGATAATCAAGCTGGCCTGATTTTTGGTCCTATCTGCATTATAAACCAGAATTAGTGCTATCATAGCTCAGATTGGGAGTTTGTGCTTGTCAACAAAAGCACAGTTAATTGAGCTTCCAGTACAGCCACTGTCTATTAGGGCAGTTATAGCATAGGTTAACCAGGATGTAAGGGTCTCAATCTGAGCTTTAGCAAGCAGGTCTTGTCCAGGTGTTTTGGACTGTCAAATGAACTTTCATGGTCTGTGGAGTTTGTCAAGCCATTCCAGGGCTTCACATCATTTGGCCATCTTCATTTCTCCCACCATCTCATCAATAACTTTTTTGGCCTGTGTTTGGTGAACCCAATTTTTAAGTACAGCTTTTGCCACAGCTTTGCTTCTGGCATCCTTGATGGCCCTTTAGGTCCATTCAGTGTCAAATGGCTTAAGCCAAGTAGTGGGGCTCTCTGCTCCTGTTCAGCCTGTAGGTGCTTGAGTTTTTTCTGTTTGCAATTCTTCAATGTGCTTGTTCATAACTCAGGGTATATTCAAATGCATGGATAAAGTAGGCATAGTCATAACTATGGAAATACTATCAGTCTGACTAGTGGCTGTTGGTTGCACACCATGAAGTCCTTTGGCCAGCTCAGTGGAATTGCTCACTGACTGGCCCTGTCTTTTACCTCCTCCATTTTGGTTTCTGCACCAAGCTCCTCTTCTTCCTTCTGTAAGTCAGCAATTTGCACTCTGATATCTTCTCCCATTCTCTTCTTTTTCAGGCAGTCCTTCACCATGTGGCCTTTCTGGCTGCAGTTGAAGCACTTACTCTCCTTTTTTATCTGATCTATGTTTATTGGTTTTCCTGCCCCTGTGTAAGTGGTACCAGTCCTGGTCTTCTGTGCACCATAGGTGGAGGCCATAGAGGGTCCTGATGATTTCCCAGCAGTTGTCTCTGATGGTTTGTTTGGGGTTGGTGGGGTTGACTTCTTCATATAATCTTGCAGCATCATTGATTCCACTTTCTGCCTTTGTTGCTCCTTATACATCTTGATGATCCACTCTTTCCACTCATCATAGCTGTTCAGCATGAGGGCTCTGATGCTGATTGTGGAGATCATTGTGACATACAAGGAGTGGACCCCTCGCTTGAGGGCCTCAACTATCCTCTCATCATTGCCAGTGTCATCCCAAATTCCAGCAAGCTTGGCTAGATGTTCTAGCTCATCAAAGTAATCAGTAGCTGCTTTTTCACCCATCTTGTATTCCTTGATCTTTTGCTTATGTACTTCTTGTACTGCTGGATCAATGAATTTGTTGTGGAGCATTTGTTTAAACACAGGCCATGAGGGGTACCAGTAGTGTCCCTGAGTTGATGATCAGAAGTTTGGGGAAATCAGGATCCACTATGTCTTTGCCTTCTCTTCAAGATAAGAGGTGGCAAAGACTACTTTGTTCATGTTGGTCCCCAAATATCCTATATAGACCTTGAAATATTGTTTGCAGTTGATGAGGAAGCAGTTGATATCATCAGATGCTCTCTTGAATGGGCAGGGTTTCTGCAAAAGATCCAGACAACATTGGAGGACTGCTGCATCATTGGGCAGTGCCCCCATCAGGTCAGGCCACTCTGAGAACAGAGGGCATCTCCATTCCTGTGGGGGTCCTGAGAATGAATGGAGCAAGTTGTCATCCACAACCAGGGTCCCTCATAGTAGTTCTTCTTTTCTGACTATTACCTCATCCTGGATGGTGAACCCAAGTCAGACAGCTTTGGGATGGTCCTGAATTGGCTCTTTTCTGATGCTGCTCCTGCTTGCCTCATCAGGTAGAGACTGTGCTCTCAGGATTTGGCTTTCTCTGCTGGTCCATGGGTTTCGGTAGGCTTTCAGCACTTCCTGGGGTTGTGGCCAGAATCATGACAGCCAGGTTGCCATCAATTGGGATGAGGGGGTGGAGTATGAAAACATGCTTCAGATAGACAGAGCTGTGTATACAGCTCACTTTGGGGTGATGGGTGATGACCATGGCATTGGTTGTATGAGTTCTGGCATCTGGTAAGCCAGCAGTCATCAAATCTGGTCTTTGGGATGTTTCTTGTTATACTAGACTGCAGTGTAATCAGTTGCTGCATGTCTTAGAATCTCTGTTCTTTTGTTAGATGTAGCATGAAGATATGATTGTCCCATTTGTGATGCTACCCAGATAGCATCATGCTATAAAAAGTTTACCCCCCACAAATAGAGTTTCTGATACTCTTGTGTCTTTGCCTCCTGTATCATCCACTCCAGTTCTTCTTCATCAGTATCCTCCTGCAGTCCATAAGCAAGTTTCCCCCAGCATGAGGCAGGTCGCTACTCTCAGTTTCCTTGCCCTCCTCATCCTTATCACCTCCCTCTTCCCTGAGGAGAGAGACAGCAGGCAGGTCATAGAAACTCTCCATGCCCTCTTGCAGTTATACCATCATTCTGCTGTCTTGGCTGGGTACTGGGTCTAGCTGTGGCATCAGAAAAGTCTGTGGTGTCAAGGTAGATGGAAACTGGCTGACTTCTGATATTGGAGTCATACCAGTTCTCTTCTGTTGCTCTTGCCACCTCCACTCACTTGCAATAGAGCTGGACATTTCTCTTGTATCTGTCATCAAGGAGTTGCCTGACCACTTGACTCCTGAGGAATCCTCAGAGGGCATGAGCAGAGATATGAGCAGTTTCAGGGACTTGTAGCCCATAGTGTCTGAGGACAGACTTGTCATCTCTGAACATAGTGTCAGCACTAGGGGTTCTTTGGAGAGGGGAATATTGTGAGGTTGAGGAGCATAGAGGAGACTCACTGGTCCTTCCACCAGCTGTGAGGGTTTTGTTTCTCCAGCAGGCTTCATTTTATGGATCTGACTTGGTGCTGGATTCTCAGAATACAGGGGTTGAGAGGGACTGGTTGGTGCAGACTGGCACAAGTACAGATGCAACCTCAGACCAGATTCCATACCAGTTGGAGACATTAGCCCTCTCCAGTCAAGCCCTTTTGATGGTTCACTGCTCTTCCCTATGCTCTCTGTCATACTCAGCAGCCCTTCTTGCATGGCCTTGGAGGATGAGGTGCTTCTCAAGCTCACTTTGAGATGGCTGGAGGATGTTCTGCTGTCTCTGCTCTTCTTGTCAGAGAGCCTCATTATAGTTGAAAGGAATGTTAAGGTCCCAGGCAGGGAAGAGTCAGTGAATGATCTTGTTCCTGTTTTCTTGGATTTGTCTCTTGTTGTTGAGTTGGTCTGAGGGTGACCTCCCCAACCTACTGCTGGTCCTGACCAAGTGGTGAGCTGAAGGGATGGGGCTATGAGGCTGGCTTCAAGGTGTCGCATGGCAGGATCCTGCAGCCATCCAAGTGGGACTGAGGGAATCTCAGGCACAGTTTCTAATCCCAGGGGTTTGAGAGGTTCTAGAAGGGTTGGGGGAGGGAGACTGCTGAAAGAAGTCCTCCAGGAGGTCCTCATCTTCTCAGTTGGGAATGGGAGTGTGCTGCCAAGGATTTCAGAACTCTATGAGGCAATTGTGGCTGTTTCTGCTGCTGGGTCAGAGAGAGTACCTGTGTCTTTCTTCTTCTTGATTGCCCCTCTGATACAGGCTGCTAGGCCTGGCCTTAGGTAGGAGGCTGGTTGGGGGCTGGTGGGATGTTCATTGGGATTCAGGGATGTCATGGAGGGGTAAGTCAGAGGTTATATTGCCAAGAATATGGCAGATATGTTGAAATTTGTTGTAATATCAGATAGCCCAGACAGTAATTGAATGATGTCCCCAGCACAGCTGGATGATCACAAGTAAGCCTAAAAGTGTTCTGATGATGGAAGATAGGAGTTCAAAGAACTCTTGATCAAAGTTCAGGTCTGATGGAGTGACTGAGGGCATTCAGTTTCCTCCACACTATAATGCATGAGGAAAGGGAAAAAGGAAGCTTCAAGCTAATTGTTAGACTCAAGCATCACATGAGCAGATACACATGATAAACAGGCATCACCTTGCACTTCAGATGATCAACTGAGTTCACTGAATGCATATTCTGTCTGGTGTGTCACAAGGCCTAGGATTGGCTCTAGTATAGAATGAGATAGAATAAACTTTAGCTTGAAGCTGGGGATTCCAGCAAGAGCAAGCCTCTTAAATACTGTACATGTTCCATTCTAAATATACTACTACTAATTGTGCCTTGTTGAGTCTCTTGTGCCCATTGTCCTTGGGCATCACTACTGTATATAATTGAATGATTGTGCATTGTCAGACAACACTGTTGCATTGAAAGACAATGACAAACTCAGCCTGTTGTGATGATTGAGCCATGTCCCATGGTCTTAAGTGCCTGTGTTAGCACTCTGACTAAGCATAAATAGGGGTTAAAGCAGGAAAAGAATAAGAAAATCATGACAGGAGTCAGTGGAGGATGGGCACAAATGTCAATCATCATTGGCAGCTTGGGAAATCTGCTCCACCACATGTAGAGCATCATGAGAAGAAGAAAGACTGTGAGTGGCCCAAAGATGGATGCAATGATGATTGGGGTCCACAATATTTCAGTGATCTGACATGAGACAAGCCAGTGGAACCTTGGAGGAATGTGCTGGTCAATGAATGCTGGGATGAGAGAACAGAAGGTTATTGTGAGATGGCTAGAGACTAAGACAGAGTCTGTGAGTTAGACTTTGGAGAAAAATGAGTCCAACTACTTGCCAGAAGTACACAAGTACCTGGTGAGAATTAGTGCATGCTACCAATTATGCAAAAAGGTGACATACAGCAAGCTTATGGGAATGGAGGACATGCCTGAATTGCCAATGGTCCTGCAATGGAATTCAGACTTGTTGACATGAACTGTGAGGCAGTTTTTACCTAGAGGACCACAGGATCCTGATTTTATGAGCATAGAACTTGGCAGGTAGGAAGTACCCATACCTTGATCTAAGAATCTGGAGCAAGTCAGGGAATGTGATCCAGGAATAGAAGGTGACTCACACAGATAGAATCTCTGCACTATCATATGAGTGAACCCCCTTGACTCTGGTACTATCTTCATGAATTATCAATGGCTGTCTTCATCAGTCTTGTCTGCCTGCAGGTATACCAGAAAAGCCTCACACTTTCAGAGCCACAGCTGCAAGTCATAGTATTATTAGTTTACAGCCAAAACCAAGTTTGCATCCCATTTACTTATTTTCTAAGTGAATGATGAATGCCATGGTAGTAGGGAAAAGGAACAAAAAGAGCATCCAGCACTGTAGATGAAACAACATGAGAGTAGGTGGTGAGAAGAACTGGAGTATATCTCAATATAATTGATGTCTCCAGGTGTTCTATAGATATGTTCTATGCAGCTTGTCATAATGGAGGTCCACTATTGTACATATTGACAATGGGTGGGATCAGGCTTCTTAGAGACCAATAATGAATTAGAGTTCAAGAGAAGAAATTAAGGCTGCTCTCACCAAGCTGCTATTATGAACCATGCACACCTGGTGCAAGATCTTTCTACCAGCCTCCAGGATTGTCATCATGATGGCAGCATGAGTACATGCCAAAGAAGTGGCATCCTTCAATGGTAACCATCAGACACTGCCATGGAAACATTCCAGCTGCCACTGCACACACAAAATCATGATGAAAGGTGATCTCAAGCTTTCTTTCATGTGGGTACCAGGCACTGTACCTAGATATTATGACTCATTCCAATCCTCCAGCACTCCTTAACTCATTGACTGATGAAGCACTTTTGGGGACCATGATGTGTACTATCACATTACCCAACATTAGACAGGTGTTGTACCAAATGAACTCAAATGCCACCTCACCAATCTGGAATGAGGCCAAAAGTGACCGGATCTCGATGCATAACCTGACACTGCATGTGACCAAAGTATCATAGTAGCTGACTGGTAGGAAAACTGATACCAAGTTCATTAGCCCTCTTTGCATAGTTCAAGTGATGCAGCATCTGCAATGGTGGTGAATGACAGTGAAACCATCAAAGGCAGATAACAGGTGGTCTCAACTCTTGTTTCCTGCTATTCATGTTGACTCTCTAAAAAAGATGAAGGTAAGAAAATATCAGCAATAGGGATGCATACCAATATTGTTGAAGATCCAGGCTCCCATGTCTGATTAATGCTGCATGAGTAGCACTAACCATGGTGGGGTTCTGAATCCCGATGAAGGTAGGAGAATATATCCCAGCCCTAAATTGGCCATCCAAGTACTCATAAAGGAAACCAGGCTGGCAAGAGTTACTGTTGGTTGACTGAAGATCTGCAGAAAGGATGAGTAAATTCCTGAACAGTAGTACTAGAAGATGCTGCACACACAGAAATACCTGGGTATTTCATCTTCAAGACTTCAAGCTTTGCTGAAGGCACTGCTCCTTATATGTTGCAAAAAGGCCTTCCACACTCAAGTCAAGCATAAGTAAATATTAAGCAGTCAGACAAATCTGAGTAAACATATGCTGTGATACATGTCTGAGTGCAGTTTCTGTTATGCAGCCAAAATTTGGGAACTGTATGCTTGACTCAGCATCTGTGCACCTATTGACTTGGAGTCTGAGAAAGTGATCTCTTGCCTTTGATATCAAAGTCCAACTGTACATCATAAGTATTATCTCAGGCTACTTCATGATTCAAGGTGGAACTCAAAAAAAATCCGTGCTTTTCATACCCTCATTATAACTGTTTCTGATAATCCTATTCCAGAGGTATGAACAATATTGACAGTCAGAACTCACATTTCAACATTTACTTTGAGATATCAAGAACTCAGCTGTGTTCCCATTCATAGCTGATCATTTCATGCTTGTTCTCGATACCAGTGATTCTCTATAAATGCCCCAGAGCTTTCTCTACCTTGCCAATGTCATCGCACGTCCCAGGTCTGTTACCTCCCCAGGGAGTACTCACAGATTTCAATTTTACTGAAGATTTATCATTGCAGGAACTTCAAGATGGTTTGCATGTGGTTCTGATCATAAGGCTCTCTAATGATGGTTTTCATGCTCAGTACAATTAGTCATGAACATTGGTCATCAGAGGTATCTGGAAATGATGAGAAAGCATAAATGGATAACTACACATAATATGCTCCAAGAAGTGTTATAAAGACCCCTGTGCAACAATGTGACTTGACAAGATAGGCGAGCCGAGTCGACCAAAGGCTCAAATGCAGTCCTAATTTGGGTTTGAATGCCCACGCGGTGCTGATATTTCAGACTCCGCTAAAATCTGTTGCAGTGGCGTGGGTGTAAACCTCTTTTTCTATTGCTCACCATGGATACGCAGGAGGAGAGCTCTACTGGCTTGCTGTTAGTAACTACTTTACCCTTCGCGGTATGCGTATACCAAAATCTACTCTCATGAGCCACCTGCTCATCGACATGTGGGTTGAGCGTCACGCCAACCGTTTTTGTTCTTTGGCAATTGACGCCTATTTCTTTGCGTGAATGTTGCATCGTATGTGCTTTTCTTGTTCTCATGACAGTCCAACTGACCAGGCTTAGCATATTGCTGTATTGTACGTCCCCGATCTTAGGAATTCTCCATGCCAACGGCTCATTTCTTGTAGAATCCTCGATATAATTCACTCCATGTTCATTCTCGTTTATATATCGCATTCTCTTAGATACCCTGAGGATATGGCCGATCATATCCATTGGTGAGTAGTGCTCTCGTTTAATGAATGACCGAGATTCACAAGTTTCAAGGTCCATTGCGGCAAGCGCCTTTCCTTTGTAACTATTGTACTTTTGCTCACTTGGTCTTTGAAGCTAATCGATGTGGTTACGGTACACCATCTATCCTGTATACTACCGTAATGCTCTTACGATCCATACCAGGTGATTCAACCCTTTATCATGCAATGGTGAGTCATGTTCCAGCCTCACTCAGCACCGGGTCAACAGGAAACTCAGTCAATCTCAAAGCCTTTCCGTAGAGGAGATATATAAACGTTTGTCCATCTCGCAAATTCCTCGGCCTTTTATCAATCAATACCGCAGTTAGCAACCGAAGTTGGGTTATAATCGCTCCTATCGTGCGTGTTTCATTCTGTAGTAGTGTATGTGTCTAAACGTTTTCTCTTAGCTGGGTCTGTCCTTCATGCAGTTAGGTGAGCGGCACAGATTTCTACGACGGTAACCATTCATTACGTTCAGTTGCTTCATCTGGTGCATATCTGTTCCTGACGGGGTTTGATATCCTTAATCGAATATGCAGTGTCTATCTTTGAGATGTTGGTGCTTGTGGTTTCCCATTTATGTTCCTGGGACTGAGTCTTTGCGACAGGTTCCGGCTTCAGAAATTTTCTGCTTTACATCAGAATTACCCGAGTGTATGTTTGTATCACCCTCGCCATGTGACCCCAATGCTGAGACCTAACATGAATCATAGTGGATCTTCATGGCCAGCCTCTCCCTATCCACGGTATTTGACATCCTTACTGCGGTTTGGTTATTCTTCTGTTTGTTCTCGTTGCAACGAGAGATCGAATTGCCATTCGGGTTCGTGCGCCACTTTCTGGTTACATGGATACTATGTCTTCAGGTTCATTACCTCTGTGGCAAAACACACACTTACTAGGCTTGTTTATAAGGTACGGTGCTTTATCGCTTTCTACGAATCAGTCATGTACTCTCCTTGTAGTGTAATACCCACCATTGCATTCATTGTCGTGAGGCCTCAATATGTTTATTATTCTGTCCTCACCTTGGCAGTGGGTTGTCTATCCAACGGAACCGATGTTATTCTTCGGGATATACTTCTTCATCGAGAAAAGTAAGGTCCCGACCTGTTTCTGCCGCACTCACTCACTTGGTCGATTTTATCAGTATATACGAACTTCTTCCTTCCCATCCATGACTTGCGCTGGGGAATGTGGGAATACCGTGAGATCGACGAAACATGTCGTGATCTTCTCATTCAGTTATCGCATCAGCTAAGATCCCTAGGTGGAGAGGTAGGAAGAGTTCGACGTAGAATCATACATCTGGAGCTGATTTTTGTAGTTCATGTACTATCCCAAGGAAAATATACGACAGGTGTGTGTATTGAGGTCACGTCTATGAGAAATGTGCTGATCGGCCTTCCTAGCTTGAGGTGATCATCGAGGAAACGGTTGACTATGGAGAGCATGTTCGTAGTGTCCGGAAAGAATACTATTCGCCGTACTCGAGACCACCCTGCTCAAAGAGTCTAACTCGAGGAGTATTGATAAATCCAAGTTTGAATTTGCCGCCGGCTTCGGTCCCTTCATTTCTTCTGTTCTCGGACGCCCATTTACTATCCTAACTTTGAACTTCCTTGTCATCTTTAGCTATCAGTCTTTTTTCTAGGGCTTCCGTTTATCTATTGTACTTAGTCCTTTTAGCTTGCAAGTTGTATTTAAGCATTGTATGCAGTCGTACGAATGGGCGGCCTCGCGTATCGTAATGGGGCGGCAGTTACGTCATCCTATATGTTCATCCATTTGATATCCACAAAGAGGTCGATTGTGCGACAGTGAAGTGATCTATAATCAACCATGTGAGATAACAGGACCAATAAATACATATAAGGTAATGTTTCCTGAAGAGATCCCTTCTCGTCTCTGCCATTCAATTTTGGACTTTGAGAATGTCAACACAACTGTCTATCTGTAGAAAGAAGATCATCATTGATGTGCCAGGCAACCATACCAGATAGAAAAGAGGCTATATTTATTGCTTTTACCCAGTTAGCTACTCTGTATCCACCCTAGTAAGATGAACTAAGCAATTGATTACCTGGAAAGCATGTAGTCCCCTTGAGTGTGGCATCTCTAGGTCTAGCAGAAACCAGGGCATTCATAGGCCTCCCTGTGTGATATGCAAGGTTTCCAGGGCTGGAAAGAGGACCCACATGATTGGCATGATGGCAAGGACCAGGCTCCAGCCCAATTGACCAACCCAGTAGCTGTGCATGAGCTCATATCTGTCAGGGAATGAGTTTAGCCTCCTAGGCTGCATCAGCAAGTATGTTAGTCAGTGGTCATTTATATTAGTCAGCCATGGGTAGCTAGGAAGTATAGATACCAGGTCATGTATAGAGGGAAGACAGATTTCTGACCTCCCCTGAAATGCTACCAAGTGAACAGTAAGGGTTGTGTTAAGAGCTTCAAGTCATAGACTCAACTTGAATAGTATTGTGGTGACCAGGTCACTTTGTCTTGTGCAAGAACCCCAGAAAGGAACCAAAAGTTTGTGTCAGACAGTCAGAACAGACCTGAGACAGTTCAGAACAGCCAGTGTTTGTGTATAAGTCACAACCAGGTGCATCATATCAGTCCAGAAACTGCATCAGGCAGACCATTTGAGATAGATTTTGTTGTGTTCAGTGACACAGACAATTTTGTCCCAGTAAACTGCAATATATATCCTTGAATTACATTCTATTGCACTCTATCAACATTACATTATCTATATACTGAGAATCCAGGTGTCACCATTCCTCCCTCAAACCACATTGTGACTTGGTGTTGGTGATTTGGTGGTGTGCATCTCACACATTGTTGATCCATTTTAGTGCTACTTCTCAGCATTTCATTGTGCAAACACTTAATGTACAGATCAGAGTATTGTTTATTGACAGGATACAGTGCTGTCCAGCATGACTCAGTTAGTAACAGATCTCAATATATAACAGAAGGCTCAGGGTAGGTGGCAGGAATGACTATGACCAAAGTGTCTGGGCCTTGCCAATGCCACAATGGTTCCTCAAGAACATCAATGGTGCAGCCTCTCTGCCATGCAATGTCTCCAATAGCCATCAATGCACAGTACAATGGTAGGTAAATGTCCTGTCAATGGGACATGGGAATGATGATTAGCCAGTGGGCCCTAGTGAAGCTTCTTGTACTGTTGGACCAGTGAGTGAAGAACTTTCAATATCTAGCACGAGAAACTCAGGCAATTTCCACAAACAGATTGAAGAATGCTAGGCCAGAAATGAGCCAACAGGGCAGCGACAGGGAAAGCCACAAAAATGACCCTGAGCAGCCCCTCCCCCCCCACTGCTGATTCTAAACCAGGGAAATTTTTTCTTGATTTTGACAAGATCTTTAAGATCTGAAAAGTGTATGGCAAGTGCACAGCTGATGCGCATCGGGCACGCGGGTGGGAAGTGTCACTGATGACACCACAGCCAACTGGATCCATGCGTGCAGGTGAGACTTCCCGGAAATAAATCATTTCTCATTTCAGAGACTCCGAATTGGAGAGAACTTCGCATGGCCGCAACAGTTTCTAAGTCAATGTGACTCATGAATATTTGTGGTATGCATAACAAACAGAGTACAGAGAAATTGTTACTTGTATAACTTCCTGCTTAAGTGCAGAGAATTCAACACCTAGCAGTACGGTGTCTAAAGTGGCGAATGGGTATATATATGTAAGGGACAGATAGTCAATGGATTGTAACAGACAGCGATGAGACGAAGAGAATGTTGACTTCTTAGCTTTGTGGATGAGGAAAAATGTGCAACACGAGAGACCATTGGCTCAATGGAAGTTATCAATATGCTTTTCCAGATACTCTTTCCTGCTGAATGACTTGTTGCAGCCTTCGTATGGACATGTATAACCTAGGGAACTGTGAGCACTGGAGCCGAAGAGAGAAAAGGTCGAGCGCACGACGCCTCTTGCCCAAATGCACACTCTTGATATGTTCCTTCACACTGCCTTTGTAATAGAAGGACTTACCGCATCCTTCGTATGTGCAAGGGTACGTCCTCTCGTCATTGTTGGGATCGCCTGCCATCTCCACGCCGAACGGAACCGAAGGAAGCACCGTGTGAGATTCTGCTTCAGCCTGATCGTCTTGACGGAACTCAGGAGGAACAGGAGCTTCCCTTCTGCGACTTTTCTTACTGCCATCCGCAACGAACTGCAGCTCGTCGCCTCCGCCGTCCTTCTCGCCAAAGTTCTTCATCTCCCGGGTCGACCGAGTTCTCTTTTTGGGGGTCGAGGGTCCTGGACTAGGGCGGTAGATCGTATCAGAATCCAATTCGTCGTCTTCGTGATAGGAGAATTCGTATCCCGACCGTGGTGAATCGCCCAAAGACATCGTGTACGAGTTAGAAGCTGAGGACGCCTGCAAGTCAGACTGTAGCCATTTACGCTTGTTCCTGGATGGCGAGAGGTCCTGACGAGCGGGCTGTTCTTTCGCCTCAGTAGAAAGCGATGGGTCAGGAAGATGCTCCGGACAGGATGAAGGACGTGTGCGATCTGATACATCGACGAAAATAGGCGTTACTGAGAGTTGCCGACCGGAGTCCGGCTCCAGTGAGGTGGATGCTCTCGCGGGAGAATCCAAGGGAAGGTCCGAGAGAAATGGTGCAGTGGGACCATAAATGATAGGCGAGTCGGAGAATTGGTCTCCCGAAAGCGTCTGCGTGGAAGAAGGTGCACTCTGCATGGAATCGAAGTCCGACGGGTGGTCGTTTGGATGGTTCTGAGAAAACGAAGGAACTGACGGTTGGGTTGGACTCTCTATCTCATCTGAATCCCCAGGCCTCGAAGATGGGATGTCCTCCGAGTCCGTCTGCAGAGACTGGAAGTCATCACACAGGTAGTTGTCCATCTTCA
Source organism: Guyanagaster necrorhizus (assembly GCF_019112545.1). NCBI lineage: Eukaryota > Fungi > Basidiomycota > Agaricomycetes > Agaricales > Physalacriaceae > Guyanagaster > Guyanagaster necrorhizus. Next base: position 50,167 of record NW_025064961.1, read on the forward strand.
GAACGGTGGTGGTGGTTACTGCTGGAGGCGACTCGAGGGAAGTTTCCGCCTTTTTAAACCAAAAATCCACGAAAAATAGGGGATCCTCCACCATGTCATATTTTTGGCGAAGATCTGGCTGATATTTCGTATGCAAATCCAGGAACATACCCTAAAAAGACCAATGCACACAAGAGGCACTTCCCGATTCCTTCTGTCTCTCGAGTCTCTGTGCTGGATGCTTGAAAAGGTTTTCAAGCATAGCAATGAAACCTTCTTGTACCAATAGTAAATCGACTTCATGGCTTTTTCCCCCAGTGTCACTAGAGTCTCAAAAGTATAATAGAAACTTGTGCTCCATAAGGTTATGAGGTGGGAAGGAAGTAAGGACTGCTGTTGATATATGTGGATAGCACCTTGGGCTCACCACCCCATCTTCTTCTGATCACCTGGGATTATTTGTCCAGCATATGATGAATTTGGTTGAGATACTGGCTGTATGCTGATGGGTTCATGTGCAGATTCTTGTTTGTATTTTGCCTGGGGAGGCCCACACTTCCATCATTGCTACCAGTGTCATGCGATGCTGACAAGATTGAAGTCGCATCGATGTGATATGCCGTTCCATGGTCCGAAAGGGAACCAGTGAAGGTGTGATGACGTCCTCTAAATTCACTGACATTCTCTGTGACTTCGCAGTGGTGGGAGACATGAGCGCGGACGTTCCGCGGATGGAGCCAAAGTATGAGCTATGGCTTCCTAGGTCACTGGAACTCGAACGTGAGTGCAATGTCGGTCTGTTTGAGCTTTGAGGACTCCATGGAGATGAGTGGCTCATCATGTTGACTATGCCGCTGGAGTGGAATGAGGTAGGGTCGGAGATCTGTGTCATTGTTGAGCAACACCCACTGTTGCATTCATTGTCGTTAGTCCTCAATATGTTTATTATTCTGTCGTCACCTTGGCAGTGGGTTGTCTATCCAACGGAACTCATGTTTTTCCGCTGGATATACTTCTCCATCAAGAAACATAAGATCCCAGCTTGTTTCTAATACACCCACTCCATGGGTAAATTTGCTCTCGTTTTCATCATCTATTCATCTAAATATAACTTACAGTTCCATGGCTTATATACAAACTGAAAAATCGGATTTGACTCCAGGATAGCTGCCATTCAGCCTGATTATTCCTATGCTCGTCCCGATGCGCGAATCATCGAGCGTCTACCAACCAGTGCTCTACAAATGAACTTTGAGAGAAAGAGTCTTGAAGCTCCTATCGCTAAACCGCCCCGCCCTATATTAGAGCTCGACTCTTTTATCGACGTGACTACATCCCATCTTGACTACCTAACCAAAGATCACGACCAAGCCATAGAGAACAACGCCAATTCCAAGAATATTATTATCTCCCCATGTTGTCGAGTTCCTCGTGAAATGCTCACCGAGATATATACTTGGCGTTGAAAGTTGTATGGTCAAGACGACCCCGCTTTGAATCCTCGCGGAGTAGCTGCGACGTTGATGCACGTTTCTAGGAAATAGAGGTCTGTCGCTATTGCTACCCAGAATATATGGCCTATATCTAGCAAGAAAATATCTGCAAGCATTTATATTCATCAACAGGAGCACGGCCAGTTGGGTTAAAACAATAAATTGATACCGATGAAGTGCCAGTTCGAACTCTCTGTTTCCAAGGCATATAGAAATAGTCCCAGAAAATTCGTATAGTGGCTGTAAGAGAGAAGGACATCTCGGTCGCATAACATTGTGCGATCCTGTCTCGTGAACCGTTGATGACATTAAAATAAGAGACTATCAGTAGGCGTTACAGCTTCCAAGAGAAGATCAATTAACATAATGGCCAATTAAATCAGCCAGGCCGTGCTCGTCATTTGATCGTCGAAGCCCTGACATATACGATATGGGAAGCGGGGCCACCCTCCTCCAAGTTGAGTTATGATTCTGTTTCATGTTGAATGTCAAAGTAAGCCATTTTGTGGACTATATTCGTGTTACTTCGGGACCTCTGTTCCCATGCGACGAGAGCGCTGAATCAGGTTCGTTTAATGGAACGTCACAAGGCGGTCTATATTCGAAAGAGACCCAACGCCGCCGTCAAGGTCCCTGTGATGATTACAGGGCCATCGTTGCTTGTCGCCCCTCATGGTCCTATGCGGTCTATTCGGATAAGGCTTCTGATGAAAGGTCTGAGGGATACCTTCAGCCGGTCAAGGTGCTGCGAGGTCGTCATGACTCCGAGAGGTATTTGAAGTTGTAAGTACGAGCTTCATGTTTGTTAATATTGCTGTGTCATCTCTCAAGCTGCAAAAGACTGAATTAATAGTACCTGTCAAGAGACATCCGAAAAGTCCGATGGAGGTGTCGACTGAACCTCTCGACAATCTGAATTCGACAAAGCAAGTTTGAGCAACGCGTAAGGTCACATCCCGTGACCTGTGACATAACAACAGTGAAGCATGAAACCAATGTGCAACAGTGAAACTATGTAAACAGTGCCTTCCGTGATATTCAGGAAATATCCGGGCTCGCCAGAGTTCCAGCAAAGAAAGTCGGGAGTGCCTCCGAGGGATTGGGTACCGTTGGCCCTTGGGAACTTCGAGGCTTCCCCCGGATATGCAGGATGTGCTGGGACAATGCCCAGTTTCTCAGCCAGACTCTTACCGGATACACAACTCCCATAGCAACTGTACGCGATGGGACATCCTTTACCCGGGTGAGGATGGAAGAGCATCAGTTGGCTACAGCGAGCGTTTTCTAGATGAAATCATCATCAGGGATCCTGTCTGTATGTATATTCCTTAGTCTTTACAAAGATAAAAATATTCAGTCTGGTCAGGTCCCCCAGCTAAAAAAAAAAACAGAAATCTGCACGCAAACTCCCGCCTGAAACATTCACTTCTCATTTCCGCACCATCATGCACCGCACCACCGACAGCCTTTCAAAGGAGAATGAATGCCTTTCCGAGGTTATCTCTGAGCTCAAAGGCCAGCGCGACACGTTCAGGCAGCAAGCAGGGAAGATGAGACAGGAGCTGAGCAAGTTATTGCGTGAGAAGGAGAAGGTCGATTGCGAGAATGCAGACCTCAGGTAAACGGTCATGGGTTTAGAGGAGCGCCTGGAAGATCCTGTGATTGCGGTACGCATCACTTACCTTCACCGAATATCCCTACCTCCACCGAATATCCCTACCTCACTGCAGTTGTCCTGTAGCAATCAGAAGTCATTGGGACATCCGCCGTCACCTCCCAAACTCAAGATGCCCAAGCCAAAGCCCATATCTGGCAATCTCCAGAGCAACAGGTGTCCACCAATACAATCACGATTAAAGAAAAAGACCTGATACCAGCGGGTGAAGCTATGTTGTTCAGGAAATATGCCAATTCTGACTTACCAACATTACCTGGTCCCAGCCCAGCCTCGAAACACTTGTATTGATTATCGTGATATCTTATACTTTCCAGAAGGCTTGCTTTCATCAATGTCAAGCCCCCCTGCCGAAGCAAGTATCACTCGTTCTACCGTACCAGAGAGGACAACCGTTCGTTCACGTCCTTAATCTTTTGGTCTGACGCGACTCATATAAAGGCCAGCCTGTCACACCTCCAGCGGTGGATTATGTACAGGAGTCCGCTCAAGTCAATCCAGCAGCCAGCATTTCTTCGCCAGTCAACGTGTGTTTCTCTAGTTATGTTACAAGCAACATACTCATTTTTCTTAGCAGCCCTCAGGCCACAATCCTATCTCCCCAGTGAGCAGCTTCTCTTCTCGTTCATGTTCATAAACATGGACTTCCCACTAGGCATCACATGGAAGGGGAACCGTATGTATTTCACATTATTTGTATCTTGTACTCCAGTTGATGAGATCCCGCCCAGCCATTGCCACATACGCCGCCCCGGGGTTGGGCCTTTACGACAGTGCGTTTTTCACCATTGCGTTTTCTCCCATCCTTTTCTAATATCAATCTCGTCAGCCCTCACGTGGAAGAGGCAGGGTGCGTATGCGGTTCCTATTCTTGCTTTGCATAGATCTCACTCTATCTGCATGCAGGCCCCGACTCATATTCTCGTCGGTGTCTATAGCATCGCCCTAGCCCGGGCCCACAATTTAAATGCGGTTCTGAGGAATCACCCATGATCGATCCCGAAACGAAGAGGAGGAGGCTCTGATGAAGTTTGGTCTCGAACTTTGTAAATGTAAAGCGCTACTAGACTGGAGTGTGATTTGCATCCCTCAAGCACTTAACTTTACTTCCGATGGCGATCAACTGAAAGCCAGTGGGCGTGGGTTACTATACTTTCTTATGTCGATGATAATTCCAGAGTGTCATGTTTGCACAGCTCGCCCTGCTATTGTTCACTAGCACAGAATTCCGTGAACGTATGAGCCCAAATATGTGAGATTGACTAACAATAGCTCCTGCCCTTGAGCAGGGGTATCTGCTAAATCAAATCACCGGACGAACAAATTGGCACTGTCATACCGGCTGGGAACTTGGCGATCTCCAAATTATTTTCAAGTTGTGCTTTTCATTTCCTTTCATCCATCATGCCCCGCACCGTCGAAAGCCTCATCAAAGAGAACGAACGCCTCTCCGAGAGCTCCGAGTGGAACGCGACAGGTTTAGATGACCAGCGGCGAAGAAAAGACAGGAGTTCGGCAAGCTGCAGAGTGAGAACGGGAGGGTCGATTGCGAGATTGCGGACCTCAGCTGAAGGGTGTCGAATTTAGAACAATGCTTAGTCGCAGCCTCCAGCTCCCCGGCTTCTGAGGATATTATGCACGAGTCTGCTGAAAAAGCAATCGTCAGGGTATGGGACATCATTAGATATCTTCTTGAGTACATGCTAGTGCTGATATATCGATGTTTGAGGCTCCAGAACCAGACATTTGGCAACAGACAAGCTCCGACGAGGAGTTCAGACCGTACCGGGTTCCGTGAACTGCCTTGTGCTTGTCCCCACACTCTTCTTCTGACCAGCGCATAGTCATCTACAAAGACTCGGAATCGTGCAAGGGGACCTTCCGAAACACCACCAGAGTCTGATTCAGAGATCCCAAGGCTAATAAGTCTCGCTAGACGTTCTGTGCGCCAGTAGTGGCTTTTTATCTTATCATTGTACGCGGGACACTCATCTAGCGTGCCTCAAGTTCCGTTCCGAATTGTCGAGCGGTAAATGGCTCATTTTCACTGACGGTCCTACGTTGCTGATAAAAGCCCTTAGAGTGTGTATGGTCCCGAAGGAGACAACGACCTTAGTACGTATCAAAGCATACAGCGTGTCTCTTCTCGTACTTCCTTGCTTGATCATCCTTTTGCTCAGATTCACCTAACCCGCTCCTTCATCCATCCTTTAAAAAGGCTGAGTTTCTACTACTCTTTCATTTATCCTTTTCCTTGCCATGTCTCCATAGCGTCGCGTTGGAACCCAGGTTCGTAGAATACAGTCTATCTTTTTTCCCGCCCGACGCTCATTATGTAGTCAGGAATCGACTTCATGTTATTTACCTGATACATGGCATAGGATAAAGCTTCTATGATGCCGGTTCTCTCCAAACCGAGGGACGCCTATACTTGGCCTCTGAAACCGCGAACGTTCCCTCTGAATAATACAGAGATGTGGATTACCAGGGCCACCCTTTTACTCAGAAACCTGGGAGCTCCGGGATCTTATCGTGGCCCCCCTCACCTGGGGTATCCTTGCAGCAGCTTGTCCTGAAAATAAGAACATCTCCTTGTCAGACAGATATTGTATCGTCCATTTCGGCATCGAATCCACCTCGACTGCGCAGATAAGACGGCTTCATCAGCGTCTCTTTAGGCCGATTCCTCTCGTACCCCGTCGGAATCGAAGGGTAGACAATGCGCGCTTTGTATCTCCTGAGGGTATCATCTAGCCATCAAACCGGGCTCATGAGGATGAGGACTTTATCAGTCAACAGTTAAACACACCATGCTACTTGGATAATACTCTGGCCATTTCCCTCACGCTTTCTACACGAGCCGAATGCGACGAAAAATCCACGTTGTAGGGCAGGGACCAAAACTTGCAGCAGGAGAAGAGCCATCACACGCGGTGCGCAGATCAGGACCGTGGACGCGTTTCTACGTCGTACGACACGGAAACAAGGCGCCGCCTGACATGGTGGTCGAGAAGAGAGAAGAGTTATGACTGTGATGTCGTTTCCACTTGATCGGCTGCCCCGCTTCGGTCCCGCTTTTTGCCAATTGGCCAGAAGCGGCATTGAAGCGACTGCCGCAAACGTTTCTGCCATTCGCAGAACAATTTCGGAACTCTGGTATCTTGTCGACGGCCCAAACGATATTATTTGTTCTGTTACCAAACAATACTGTGATGCCACCGCTGGCACAAATCCACGTTTTCGAGTCGAAACTGGCGATGAATGGTCCCCTCACTTCCCTCCCACTTTATGGCTTATCCTTTTGTCTGCGTGGAATATTATTCATTGTCTTTTCGATTCAAAGCAAGCAACCGCTGACCCTTTCTGCCATTGTCAAAATCGTGGCACGACCTAAGCATGATCGCCTTATTCTTCCACATCTGACACTCTAAGACAAGACTCATTGTCCCTGCTATGGGTACATCCACTCAGGTTACTATATAAGCCGCTCGAAATTCCCAGAACTGACCTCCATCAGTCCCCACCATTATCTGCACAGCTCATACTCGACCGTTCTTCCCTTCTTCTGCAATGTCTTATAGCTATGGATTCCCATTCCCCTCCGACCAGGTACGGTTCAATTCTACTTAGAAAGAGTAACGAAGCATTGACACTAACTGCGTATATAGAAACCGATTGCAGGCACCGAATTCTTCTCCCCTGAAATGCTCAGTGGCGGAAACGTATGCTTCACCGCTATCCACATTCGTCTGATTAACCCTTCGTTTGCGAAACAGAGCCGCGGTCAGGCTCCCCAGGTACAGAGTCAAGGGCCTCCTCCCCCTCCCCCTCCGGTAAGAATTTTCGATCCCTACCGTTCTGTTTTAGTATTTATTTTCTGTTCAGGCTCCTATGAATGGCACTGGACAAGTGAGTACCTCTCCGGACTGTAGCTTCGGTCAAAATCTCACCTGCCCGACGCGTATAGAAACAGCAGAGATCGTTGGAAGACAGGGATACTACAGCTAACAGTACTATTATACATCCCGCAAACTGACTGTAGTTCTTTCCCGAATTAGCTACTCGCTCTTGATTGTAGTTTCAATCCATACTTTAAGTGTTCTTCCCTATACCTTTGTTCAAATCCTACCCCTACCACACTCGCGTTCCGAGCTAGCCCTTCAACATACCGCAATGATCGAAGCTAATAACATGTGTATTGCCTCCGAAATAACAGACGCGAGCAACAGACCATCAGAAATAACTGTATGGAGCAGCCTCCCAAAATTATCAGTACAGTTCCCTCATATTCAGCGTCACATTTCTGCTGGGCAAAAAAGACGCTCGATAGACGCGAGAACAGTTTTGTCACTGTAATCGGTGGGTACCTTCCATCGCGTAGAGAAACGTTCGTAAAAATACCGTAGCAGGAAGGGATAAAGTATACCTGGAAACCCGTGTTGGAGTAACAGTCGACCCATGATAAGTACTTTGTCCAATCTACAATCAGGCTGTGAACAACAGTCTTCCGGAGACGACTAGACAAACCGTCCTCCCAATCGAAACCGCTATGGGCCTAAATGAGAACATACTCATCCAGGTTGAACGCCCACCCGAAAGAATTGGTCTATGAAGCTATGAACGTGGGGAAAGGCCTGAAACAGCAAAGCGACACTGAGATGTCCTGAAATCAGACACGCATTCCAGCGGCTTATTACCGGCGCCCGTCTTTTGCTGGCGACACAAGCTTTCTGTTCGTAGTGGGGGGTAAGAAAGACGAGTCGGGATGGAGAAAACGAACGATATGTAATGAAAAATATCATTCTCGTGTTGCATAGCAGAACTCGCGCTGACTTCTTAGATGTGGCGAACGACCATGGTGGAAAGCCTAGCAACCGCTATTGGCAAATGGGACAGACAAAAAAGGTATTCACCGCCAATGCTGAAACTGCCATGGCAACGTCCGCCATTTCTTCCCCTAGTACATAATTTCGATGGCACACCAATCCTTTATCTTTCAATGTCCCCATTACTCAGTCAATCTGGAGACTAGGATGTGTGAATGTCAGGTAATGTCTAAGCCATACCTCACCAAGATTCAACAGCGATTATATACTTTTTAATAGAATTCTTCACTGGCCCGTTTATATAATATGCCTTCATAAATAAAAGCTGCTGATAAATCCAACCTCGCCATGCTGACGTTCGGGGCCCGAATCTACAACCACATGCATATGTAGCCGTGTAAATCCAACGCCGATCCCAAATCCAGGCATCCTCGTTTACTTACGGGTGCTCTTTATCCACCCGGGAATCCGGATATCCGTACCGCCCGGCCATTCCGCTAATCGACTCAGGCGATTGTTAATCTATGAAGGTGCACCGTCCGCAGCCCCAGAACTTTCTAACGAGAGAGATGTCTGTCAACAATTTTTGCTTCCCACTCCCCCCAGTCCTAGAAAACGAACGCGTGAAACTGGTGCCTTTTGATGTGAGTTAAAAAAATCAGGGGTGATCTGTCACTGATCCAGTCACATCATCTCCAGATCTCCGTACACGCAAAGTTACACGTCGACGCTGCTCCTCCAGCTTCCTTCTACGACTTCCTCCCTATCGGCCCATTCACCGACGCACAGGATCTCATCACGTCCTTCTGGGAGAAACGAATCGAACATGGGCCAGGGGAGACAGGGTTCGCCGTCTACGACAAATCCAAGCGTGAACACGCCTACGCAGGACTCATCACATACATCAACTCCTCCGCCGAGGACCTGGTCACAGAAATAGGCTTCGTGATGATCCTGCCAGCGTTCCAGCGGACCCATGTCACGTCGAACGCCGTCGGTATCCTGATGAATTACGCCCTCAATCTGCCTGGGGAGGGAGGGTTAGGCCTGCGGCGCGTTGTGTGGTGTGCGAGCGCAGCGAACGAGCCTAGTCTTGGAGCGGCGAATAGGATGGGGTTCAAGATGGAGGGCGTGATGAGGTGGGCGCGTGTCTGGCCTGAAGCAAAGGTCCGTGCCTCTGGAGGGGTGAGAGTGAGGAAGGGAGACCCCAAGGCGGAGGAATTCCCGTACGGCCGGGATTCGGCCGTTTTGAGTGTCTGTTGGGATGATTGGGAGGAGGGTGTGAAGAATCATGTGGACGCTGTGATGGCGAGGACAAAGTGAAGTTGGGTTGTATAATAGACTGCTGACAGATCTTACACGTTCTAGTCAAAGTTGTACACGTGAAAGGACTGATATGCACTTATTGATGGGCAATCCCTGGGCATTACTTGCACGGTATAAACATGTGGCCGATGGTAGCAGCAATTGAACGCAGTTCACTGCGGGCCGGGCAAGGTACTGATTGCTGTGCCAAAGTTCCTCTTGTTACGCAGCAGACAATTTTGAGGTGATGTCGGCCTCGCTTTTAGTTCTTAGAAGCAGGGTCAGGAGCAGGATTTGTAGAAATCCGCCGTGGTGTTCGGACAAAACCAAGCAAGAGACTACAAGCCAGCATAAGGAAAGAATTCAAAGCGGCCGGGAGCATTATGAAAGGCAACATTTGAGATGCCTGCGGAGAATAGAATCGAACTAAGAATGCTGCTCTCATCGGCGATTGCTAGTAGGCGCAGTACGTGCGTCAGGGAGTCAATTGAGCTGTATGACATGATGCACGGTAGAGAAGACACACACCGGATCATTTGTGCGTTCAATGTTCAGCACTAGTATCAGCACGAGGATAAAGGATACAACTGGATTTGCTTGAATCTGCTTGTGTTAAGGTAGGACGTCCGCAGTTGAAAACCCCGCAGATGACAGTCCAGTGTAGGCCACGGCATCGTTCCCAGCTACGAATATTTGATGAAAATACACGTATATTAGGACGGCTTCGAGACTCAGAATGCCGAACCTAGGGAAAGACGGACCATATTTTTTTTTGCTCTTGCTTATGTGAAGTTCGAGCTGGTCGCTTTGCCTTCGCTCTTCCTTTACTTGCGGATTGAACCTTGCGCTTGGACAATTTTGAAGATGCCGAAAAGCCCCAAAAATACTGTGAGGGAATTTTTGGTTCATTCAGCATCCGTTAATCCAGGGGAATAGTCCGTGAAATCAAACAATTATGGAATGCGCTCAGATTGTCTGCAAGGACATTTCACAACGTTTTTAGAAAATCCTCAGAAGAGGAATGCGGACCGGATTTTGCCGAGTCTTCTCTTCTCTCAACCACCACTCAGATGTGCTTGGACCATGTCGATTTTACCGTCCGCTCTTTGCTATTTTTCTTCTGGTCCTCTCGAAGATTTTATCACTTTCTCCCGGTGACTGGGTTAACGCGCTTCTAAAATTGGAGTGGAATGAACACAGCTTTCCCAGCATCGATCTCCTTAGTTTGGGTACGTCGCTCCGAATGGTTGCAATCTTACGATAATAACCCACGTTGTAGATTCTGCATCTGGTAGAAATCAATAGCAACGTAATGACAAAAGCGCATCGGAGGTATTCGCAGGCATTGTTTATTCTCTTTTCGATACCTCATAGGGTCCTCGACCTTCACGTCATCAGACCTCAGACCTGCAGCAGGCTGGTTCTTTATATGAATGTGTTCACGGTAGAAGATAGAGAGGTGAACAATCGTCTACAATTGGCCGAATCGTTCGTGGCGCATCTCTTCACCTGTTTACGCAGATATCAAGGTCGCCTCCTAAATATTGCGAGGAAGATCCGGAGTATAGTGCTTACTTTGTGTGTCTTAAAGGCCCAGGCCCAGGTTCTTTATTTTACTGTTTTCATGGCCCGGAAGTCTGAGTTCTGTCCCCTGTAGGTGACGAGCAGCTATGACCCGGACAGGCGGATTGCTCGCACAGCTGATACCGTTGTCACCGGAGTGAGGTGAGACTGTCCATCCTCATCCCAAGGCAGTGACAGCTGACTATTTATATGGCTAGGTTAGCGCTCTCCCCAGGAAAGGACTGGATACTTCTCTAATAACGTGTCTGATCCAATTTTGGATCCACGATTGTATTCCAGGACTACGTTCACACGTCTTCCATTCTCTCTGTTTCCCGCTTCCCAAGCTGAGTCGTCATCTAAAGGCGCTTATCTGAGTCTCCGTCTTGGCGCATGTAGCTTCTAAATAATTGCTACGTCTCAATTGTTTGTTTTTAACTCTGATTCGATCATGATTAATATGCTTACTTTACTGAATTCTGTTCTCTCTGACCCGAGGACGCGGCAGAAAATCGCTTGTATGTATTGGTTTGAAACGAATCAGCGCCCGTGGTGGCTTTTAAGAAGGCAATAACGTGCGCTTCGCAAGTCTTGGTGATCGTTTTGCTTCTAATGAGGTATGTACTGTTTAATATGTGCATCGCCCAGCATTAACCTCATCACGAAGTGAACGTTTGGAGATACTATCACAACGGCCTCTCGAGTCGTCATAGAAGGCAAGAGCGGTACCAAGAGAATCAGGTATGAACTGTGTCTAAGAGCGATGATAATATAAATATAAACATGGGCTGATTTCTCCTCACATATGAAATGTCAAGAGGACATTTCTTCTTACCTTCATCGGAGAGCTGGGCTCTAATGCACCGAGTATAGTTGACAAGACAGCCAAGGAGTCCCAGCTAGGTAAGAATTCCGAGTTAAAACGCTTTCAAACTTCCACGAATGCATCATTCCCCCCACTATGGCGCCTTATCGGACTCCGAGGTCCAGGTCAAGGGCAGCCTGATGATGATATCCTGGGATCCGGGTACCAGAAACCGGTGACTTATCAATTCCCCAGATCCAGAAACCTCGAGTTGATGGTATCGCAGCCTGTTTTCAGCTCTTGGCGCTCCGTGTGTCGAGGTAATGAATCCAACCTATCGGGGCCACGGGTTCACATGGGAGAATTCCACGGTGAGTGCGTGTGCTTTGAACATCACCCTCGGCGCAAACATGACCCTATGAAACGTTTCTTTAAACACGCTTCTTTCATATTTCGTCCTAATGGTTGGTCCATTCTCTTCACTTTGGGCTCTTCCCCTGCTCTCCCTAGTAGGTCCTTTCTCTTCTTCCGCTATGATCCGCCTATTCATTTCGCCTAGTGCTCGGATGCGGCCGGATGCAGGTATCGATGCGTCTCAATTGTTTAATGACCGAGGGAGCCTGACGAGCGCCTATCGCTGTTTTCGCTTCTACATGCAGTTGTTGGAAATGAAAAGTTCTTCGCCGATCTCGGAGTTTTAATCCCCTTTTCAAATCGTGCCTCGTTCTTTTCAGTGCGCCGTCTCTCTTCTTCTCTTCCATTCTCACTGATGTTTGTTTTATTAAGAACGGCTTCGGATCCGTGAGAGATGTTGGCCTTCCCTAGTGAGACTTCCTTGATACCACTTATACACGCTGGATTTGCCTCGCAGCGTGGCTGCAGAATGTAACGAGGACTTAGTGCGTGGTATTCGTGTAGAAAACGTTGCGGTGATTTGAGCATCTCTCCAATAAGCGGCCCAGGTGGATCCTCGCACGAAGGCCGGATGACTCAGACCTGCGTATTGGCGCCGAGAGATCAATATCATGCCCTGATTCACCAGAGAGAATCGTGTGCAGTGACGAACGATTCCTGGCAGGCATGACAACAGAAGGTCAAGGAATACTACGATGCGCGGTCCTCGAGAAGACTTTTCTATCGGAGAAAGGGAATTAGAGGGAGAGAACGAGGCTCGGTGGATCCTTCGTCCAATGGAGATGATTGTCATTGATTTACTTCCGGCGGTTCCATATTAGGCGGCACGGAAAATCGGACAGTTGCCGAAAAGGAACGCCTATAAAACTGCCGGTTGATTTGCGTTCGTTTACTCTACCACCCCTTCCACCTACAGCCACCATGGCCACCGTTTCCCTCCCCAGTATCCATGAAATGTTTCCAGGTCAGTATTATCTCTCTTCCTCCCCTCCTCAACCCCCCTTTGACATTGACTCATTGCTGCTTACAGAGCACCTGCTGCGCGTTGCGCCCGAAGCGCGCGTCAAAGGCACTGCGCCACCTACTCTTATCCCTGCTCGTCGTCTTGAACGTTCAGGCCAACCACAGGGTTACTCTTTCGGTGTCCTGCGTTCAGATCCGGCCTCTTCTTCCCTCACGCATATTGCATCCTCTGCGACACTGCCTTACCAGCCTGCTGCTACCGAAGCCGCAGCCCGCGCCACTGTCAGCGTGATCAGTGACGGTGAAGACGACGGTATTGGCCTAGGGAAGAAACACGTATGCAAGACTTGCAACAAGCGCTTCAACCGACCCAGTAGCCTGAGGATACATATCAACACCCATACTGGGGCTACCCGTACGTTAAGGTGTTACCTTGACAGCTTCCGAACCTGAGCTGACATGAATCTACTCTGTTAGCTTTCACCTGTCCGTTCCCTGGTTGCGGGCGTGAATTCAATGTCAACTCCAATATGCGCCGACATTACCGAAATCATACCAATCCGGGCGCTGCTTCGCTCTTTCCGGGGAGCTCGGTTTCGAATTCGAACTCTAATGTGAATTCGAGGGTGCCGCGTCCTCTGCAACCGTCAGACGAGGAAGAGGATGAAGAGGAAGAGGTAGAGGAGGTGCCGAGGTATAGGCTGCAGGCAGCTGTCTTTCCGCGGTATGAGGATGAGAGAGTTCGAAGGAGGGTGTACGATTATGACTTTAACGACGAGCCTGAGATGGCTAGGCGAGAGAGAATGGGCGTCAGTAATGTCAGAGAGGAGAAGGGCTACACTCGTGTTGGCTACCGTTGACGGTGCACTTTTTCTCGCAACATTCATATTTCTTTATGATTCATGTCCCACTGTTTTTCTTCGGCTTTCCCCTATGTTTCGTCGTATTTTCATGTTCAACTGTATCCCATAGCGCACAATACCCAATACCCGCTTCTCTTCCATGGGAATGAACGCCGCCGACCCTCGGACCTCGGGCAAGGATATGAAAATTGTTTTCCCGATGGAACATTCGCGAGCCAAAAATTCAAAAGACGAGAATCCTTTCCTGATAGGGAACGGGCGCCAATCTTTTCATCGCAAATCTCTGCCCCCCATCCTTCATTACAGATTTCTGATTGGCTGTTGTGCGCCTTTTTCATTCGTTTCAGCGTTTTATCCCCCTTTCCCCCTGCAACGATGACGATGACGCAGCAGAGGAAAGGGCGGGGGAGGCTTGGCTTATCTGGGCCCTGAGGCACCATTCCGTTACTCGGGAGTGGCGCAGCACCGAGGCGGGAGATATAGCGCGCGTGACGTAGACGGTCCACCTGGAACTGTCTCGCTTTCGGTTTCTTGGACATGTCCATGCAGCCACGTATAGGTACAGGAACGGGAAAATATGACGTTGAACGTAACGAATGCGCAGATCAGCGCCAATAATTGTATTGTCCTGGCGACGGGGGATTGGAATGTACTTATTTGTTGTTTATGGCACGGCTGGCGTTCCGGGAATGAATGGGCCCTAGGCGTCTTTTATTGTGAGTAAAGCGCGTGAGGCAATAATATAATGGAGCTGTGGGAGAAAGATGTTAGGGGGAGGCACGATCATTCATGGTCTATTGCCGGCGGTTAATGGGGTCCAGACTTGTACATATGGCTACAGACGAGAATTGGAGAGCGACGGGTGTAGATAAGAATGAAGCGAAGGCGGTCATGCTTTAGGGAAAATATATTAGGCCCCCTCCCCTCGGGGTTCCACGGCCATGGCATTTCTGACATCGCCGCACGTCGAATCATATGTGGATCCCTCGAGCATGAGGTGCTGGGCATGTCATTGGTGGGTATTTCATCCGCGAGGCGTTATGCGGTTATGGTGGGAGAGGAAGGTTTCGTTGGAGGTTTTGGCCCGTCGAGAGATGAATTATGATAAATGCAGGACGATAGAGACGATAGGTTCATTTGTGGGACGCCTGTCGGTTTCCCTAGGGCCTGAAGGACGACGTCTGGACATAATTAGTGGAGCGGTAACATCTTGTTATGATTGGCGACACAGTACGGATGTGGCTACGCTGGGATTGAGGACTGCCATGGAACAAGGAACTGATAGGGTCTGTCAGATATTTTTTGGCGCGACGCTAATAGTCTGCGAAGCCCAAGCTGAGCGAAAGATGAGGAAATATTTTGCCGCATTTTTGACCAAGGCTTTCGTAAGACATACAGTGAGGACGAGATCAATGTTATGCCACGCCCAGCCCGCCGTCCAATTTAAAGAACATTGGACTGCTGGGCGCTATATTCCAAATGCGCCCGCAGGTTTATGGGGGAGGAAAGGATGTAATTTAAGCGGCGGTGAGAGACCTCCGTGGTTCTAAAAAGAAATATAGCGGCTAGTATGGTCCGATGGAGAAAAGCAGTCAAGCGGGAGTGCGGGACCGACGAAATACGGGGTTGTTGTCTCTCCATTGTTCGGGGTTCGGAAGCGGTAGAGAGGCCCTTCCGAGGACTTGTAAACAGCGTACAAATCAGAAGGGGTGTAGGCTTTAGCGAAAGAATGTGGGAATACCCTATGGCTTACTGAATGCGTATAGGGAGGGAATGAGTCCAGCTGAGAATCTCCGCAATAGTGAAGGACCCTCTTATACTTCAGAGAAAAAGTTCGTCGAGGAAACCAGAACCAGAAAAATGCTTTAATAGCGAGATGCGTATCTGAGAGGAATCCTTGGGTTAAGGCAGGTATGACTAGTTTTGAGCCCGAGAAAACTGCCGGTGATTCCATCAAACACCAACAACTTCCCCGCTTTCTGTTAATCTGATCGGAATAGTGATTAGGGTAGAGAGAATAAAAAATATACCAGTAATCACCGACCAGGTTAATTGCATTATTTTTTTGGTTTTGATGTTTTCCGATACTCGATCCATACCGAATGCATGGTAGGCCATGGTGACAATGGAAAGGTTCGTTGATGCATATGGAAGACGGTATGTGTTTCTTTCTAGATATTACCATGCCACAACCATGCCATGTAGGTTTCCTGAATCTAGGGGCATCACTCCGTGCAATCCAGGTCGAATCCAGAAGCCTACAAGATTTAAAATTTACGATATATTAGATAACATGAGAGGATCCAGGAAAGTAAAAAGTGTAAGCCTGAAGTTGGATGTCCTAAGCATCGAGGCAAGTCGAGTTCGAAGCAAGGTCGGAAGTTGAACTGAATGCTTAGGCTCCGCCAAAATAGGTTGGGTGACATCGGCATGTCACAGTTACAGCCCCCACTCGTTCTCCCTAACCATTACTGTCACACGTCGCTTACCGTCGCGCAGCGAGCGCATACGGGCACAGTCATCATGATTAATCTCTCGTCGTTCCTTATCAGACATTGCAGTCCTTTGTTTAGACTGAAACGTTGGATTTTCCCTCGTGTTCGGGGCATATGATCAGGAAGGAAATGATCATGGTCTCATTTGTATACACAGGTACGTTTTTACGCCAACTATGAAGGATATTTTGACTTATAATGTCGATTGCGTCTGCTAGGCGATATCCTTCTGAAGTTCCACGCTGACGCACCCATTTGTTCAACTTCTTCTGTGAATTTTGTCGTCGCCAGAGTGCAAGGGGGATAACAATATGAGGATATTGTGCCAAGATGGAGGCCGGAGCCAAAGCTGTCGGTGTGCACAGAATTAGATGGCAGTACCGGCTTGGACGGTGTGTATCGGCCTTTCTCTATCGTGTTCTCAGCTCACTCTATGACCTAAGACTCCAAAGCACGCTATTCTTGAGGGGATTATAACCTCCCCCAACGACCGGCCCGTTGCTCAAACCATGAGTAAGCTGTGCCCGACCGACCCTGCAAGGTGAGTTGCTTGTAGTTATGAAGCTGGATACTGCACAAGCCGCCCGTAGATTTCCAATAGTGCCAGATTTTTCGCTGCCCTCTCTGGTTATCTGGCAAACGACAGCTTCATTGCCACATACATAGTGGTCTAAGTGCCAATCGCTATGGTGTGTTACCCCGACGGTGCTCTCACGTGTGAATGTGGGGCTAGAGGAATTGTCCTGCGTTGTACGGATGTCTTCGAAAATTATTATTGGCCCATTTCCGTTGGAGGACTACAACCTTTCCGCGTCAGAAATGGGAAGAGCCCGGCTAGATAGCAACCAGGCGCTCCGGTGGCATCCGCAAGACTCTGTATTTTGCGACGTCGGAACTCTTAAGCAAATCCAGGGGCGCCCTTTTATGCTGCCGTTGTTGCACGTTGCGTACGTCGCACACCTCTGGCCAAATGCATGTCGAGGCGTCAGGACAAGATTCTTTTTGGAACGGAAAGTGGCACGAGAAGCATCGGCAGTTTATGCGCACCGTCCTGCCTCATTCTATGTGCGGTAGAGCCATCACTGAAAGAATTGTAAACTGACCACTTTTTTCAGTCGCTACGTGCTCCTTATTTGCAGAACAATGACCTTAGCTGTCGCGACCAACTGGTACTCAGGTTCAAGACTAATATCCACATGGTATGTCACCAGTGTTCATTTTTATTGCCTCGTATGAAATAAGCTATTCCAGTTGTTCTGACACGGCGCTGCTCTCCCGAAGCAGAAAGACCCGAGAAAACGCCGTCGTCAAGAGAGATCATGCTGTCCAGAAACCACAACCCTCCACCCGTAACTTTCGATCCCAGAAATCTCTTGCAGCTTGCGCACCCGTCAACGTCACACGACATAGCATATCACGCTAGACCGACATAAGATGACGCCGATTCGGAAGTAGGACCGACCTAATGAATAAGCAAGGTAAAAGTATATTTCCTACTTCTTCAGAAGAGCCCGTTCTTATGGTACTTTCATAGATTGCGAGGATCGCAGCCGCTTTTGTGACACGAGTAGCGGGTGATTGCTAGTCATAAAGTGGGGTACAAAAAAACTAGGATTTCGTAAACGAGGTGGCTTGGCTCGCTGAAATGGCGACACCTGAGCAGCATTAGGACCATTATTCGGTGCACGCCTCCTCGACGTCGTCTTCGATCGTTCACAGCGCGCTTGCTCCAGCTATGAATATAAGTTGTTGAAGGAAAAGCAGGAGAAATAATTTTCCCTATTGCTGCAGGTAGCTTCGGTTGCACCTCGAACACTGGCAGGATCATCACGAAGCCTATTTCTGTGACCAGGTCCTCGGCGGAGGAGTTGATGTATGTGATGAGTCCTGCGTAGGCGTGTTCACGCTTG
>NW_025064962.1:0-61952 GCF_019112545.1 Guyanagaster necrorhizus
TATCAGTGTGTACTACCATCTTAAATACTGTCTAAAAAACCCTATGCCCTACAGGTAAATATTGTTTGCCTTTCATGCACTCTACTTATTGTCTGAGATAACAATGACTGTACTTTTGCTTTTGTTTATTATTGTCACTCTGCTATACCATTGCTATGGTGAGTTTTCCATATGCCACAGTTCCTATTGTGTTCAAGATGTGGGACAGCAATGGTTACCATATTGTTCCTTATCATCTTATTGTGCATTGATGAATAAAGTGTAGCCATGGTGTTATCATATCTTCATCATTAAGCATTGGCAGGTCATGATTTAGAGGCAAAAATCATGACATTACCCTCTTCTCAAGGTAATCATCCTCAATTGCTCAAAGCAGCCCAGAAAAAAGAGATTATGCTTTATCCTTATCATTAATTTCAATGGAAACATCATTGGTGCAGTCAAAAAAATAGAGTTGGTTAACAAAGGTTCCAGCAGCTAGATCATCTTTCTGTCAGACCCAAGCTTCATGTGACTGTTAACACATGATAAACCACCATCACTTTGCACTTTAAGTGGAATGTCAGAGTTCACTATTATGATAATCAGTCATTATGATACAAGGTCTTTAGAAATTGGCTTGAGATAGAGTGGTGTAAGAATAAATTTTAGCTTGAAGCTGAGGATTACCAGTGAAAGTGAGCCATCTTAAATACTATACAGGTCACATCTAATTATACTATCTTCCTATTGTATATAGCTACATCCTTTGTGCCCATTGTCCTTGGGTGTTGTTACTGTACACAAAAGGTTTATCATGCATCATTGAGCAGCATTGTGTATTGAAAGACAATAACAAAACAGGCTGATTGTGCTGATCAAGCCTGTCTCACAGTCCTAAGCACTTGGCTTAAGCATTCTGACTAAGTCTAAATAGGGGTTACTTGACTAGAAAAATAGAAAAAGGGTGAAAAATCATAATATTACCCCCTCCTTAAGACTATTGTCCCAATGGCTTAATTTAGAGATAATTCATACTCTCATGTGGTCTGCACTGCATCCATTCATTTCTCATTTACTCACTGGTTGGATTCAGGATCATACCCTTTCCAACTGATCAGATAGTCCACCATTATCATTATGCCACCTCCTTTTGCTTTCACTTTTCATAATTTATAATAGAGTATTTGATCAATTTCATAATATTCATCATCATCAATCAGATCAGGAGGCAGTGGCAGAGGTCATTCCTGATTAAGAAATGCAGATTTGATGTATGAGGTTAATAATGTCTTATTAAAGATATCATGAATTTTCTAAGATAATAGAAGGTGGAGCTTGTAAGCTAAAGCACTGACTTTAGCTAATACAGAGAAGAGTCTGATTTGTTTGTTTACCAGTTTTTATTTAGAGCATGGCAGATGAAGATTGGTTGTATTCAGCCAGATTTTATTGTTGGTTGAATATTAATGTGCAGGATAATGATTGTCATATTGCTTCTTTATAGTTACAGCAGTCCTTTTAAGGGCTGTCTTTGTTTTGTCATGGATTTTCATCATTGTGATGGCAAAATTGATAGAGACAGAGGTAGTAGTGTGTATCTGTTCAGTTTTGGTGATGTTAGAATGTCTGCCATAATTGACAAAGAAGGGTGTTTTGCCAGTAAATGAGTGGATACAGTTGTTATATTGGAAGGCAGCAAGTGCCAGCCATTCTATCCAGTCATCTTGGTGATAATTGATAAAGAGGCAGAGATATTTTTCTACCTCTTGATTGGCTTGTTCAGTCTGTCTATCTGTTTGAGGATGATAGGCAGTAGATGTATTTTGTTTGATATTCAGCAGATGATATAAGTCATTGAGGAATTTTAAGACAAATTGAGGATCTCTGTCAGAGATGATGACCTGAGGCATACTATATTTAGCATATACCTTGTTGCAAAGAATTCATATCCACTCTTCTGATATTAGTTTCATGGAACAGACAATCAGAATGATAGCCTTTGAGAAGCAGTCAACTATGATGATTATAGCATTATAGCCATTGCTTTTGGGTAGTCCTGTGATCATGTCTATAGAGATGTGGGTCCAGAGTGCTTGTGGGATTTCATTAGAGTGTAAAGGCATGGTGTGGGCTTGAGTTGATAATTTCTCTCATTGGCAGAGTTCACAGGCTTTGACATATCATTTGATATCTTGGCTGAGTTTTAGCCACTAGTACTCCTGCAGGACTAATTCTTTGGTCTTAGCAATTCTGGGATGTCTCATAGTTGCATGGTCATGATGCATGATGATGTTCTCACTACATAAGGCTGAAACTCAGGAAATATAGATCCTTTCATCATAATAGATCATTCCTCCTTTCTTCATCATTCCTCATTCATAGTTCAGGGATGAGGCCACTCATTAGTTCTATTTGCTGGTGTCTCTGGTTGCATTCTTGATCCATTCATAGATCTCCTCCTTTATGAGCATGATCATCATCTGAAAATGTTTGGAGCAGATCAGTATCACTCCCTTATTGTCATGCTCTTTCTGATCATGATCAGCCTATTGACTGAGTAGATTCACTTTTTTGTTCATCATCTCTGCTTTGTGATGCAGGATATATTGATACTGGCTCAATTTGATGATCCACCATGCTTGTCACTGGTTCAGTTTCTGTGGTTGTTGAAAGTATCATAAGTTCTGGTGATCAGTCTAGATTTTGAATATCTGGACCACACTAATCAAATAATGCCTCCACTTCTCCAGGGCCAATATGATAGCCAAGAGCTCCTTGTTATAAATCTTATAGTTCCTTTCTGTCACCAATAGAGCCTTTGAGAGAAAGGCTACAGGTCACCATTTGTCTTCCTGCTTCTGAGAGAGTATGGCCCTAATAGCTCCCTTACTGGAGTCAGCTTTGATTTGGAATTTTCCTTTCTGTGTTAAAATGGCTAATATGATGACATGCCCTCTTCATGTTCAGGCATATAAAATTGTGAAAATTGCGAATACATGGACCACATTCCAGTCCAGTAAGCATGTAACAGAAAATAGGACTAGAGTGCACAGAAACCTAGCTATCATAATGATAAACTGAAGTAACAATAAGCAGAGTGCATGGCTTAGTAACAGACTAATATCAGAGGGGTTAGGCTGCATGTGAGGTCCCAGCACTTGGCCCTAAATGCACTAATACTATTACAAGAGGACATACTAAAAATAAAAAGACTACAATTGAAATATGATTGGTAAGTCTGATCACATTGATCAAAGATGCACAGCCATTGATGCTCTGATGGGACATGCCTTAGAACAGAGAACTGAGATCCAAAGAAAGGTATCTGAGTAATGGGTATTGAATGAAGGAATAGACTGATGACAACAAGCTAACAAGTAGAGGAATATTACTCCAGGAATGAATAGTGCAGATACTGCCCTGAGCCTTGCACACATAACACAGTGAGGGACTCTACATCATACCAAGAAATGGCATCTTTAGTGAGTCAGATAGAATGACTGGTTGGATACAGGGAAGCAGAACATAGCCATTGTGGCTGGCTCCTGACACAAGAAATAACTCTGGGAGTCTGGAACAGTTTACCACTGTCAGAGATGTCACTGGGGGAATAAGAAAGCAAGCAGACCTGGTGAGGCCAGCTAGCTGATATCAGCTAGCAAAGGAACAGTAAGCACAGTCATCATCTGGAAGAGAATAAGCATGGTAACTGTGATATGCACATGAATAATATCTGTGAGATCCAGCATGGAGTCCCATGCTTTGAGGATACTATAGTAGGATTGTATTAGTAAGTACCATAGTAGAGTATTTAAATATAGTATTATATGACTGGAGGGGGAGTTTTCTGACCCCCCACAGTTGTGGTGTATTGGGCACAGAAAGCCTTGCACTCTAGCTTTGGGTTTGTGTTAGTAACTCTGAGTGAGAGAATAAACTTATTATTGAATATCATTGAGAGAGCTGTGAGAACTAAGTGAGGCATCAAAGCTCATGAAGGACTTAGGCCCAGTTTGATAAGAGGTTTTGGATTGTGCTATAATCTGAGAATAAGAGAGTGGTGTCTGAAGAGCATCATCTTGAGTTTTTGAGGTATTTGTGACACACAGCACTATAGGTGGCAGAGGTTCAAACCCTTTGGCTTGATTAGTGTGTGCTTTTGTGTATTTCCACAGATTGGCAGAGGTTCAAACTCTTTAGTCTGTCAGATGGGGTTTCATTGTGTTTGTGTCTCTGGATCACATAGGTTTGAATCCTGTGGGTCTACAATTAGTTTAGAAACTTGTGGACAGAGATCTGTGCTCTTTGGCACTTGTGGATGTGTTTGTGATTGGTTTCTGCTTAGAGCATAAGGCTTTGAGTTGTGTATTGTATGTGTTAGGAATTCAAGTTGATCTGAGCTGTGCTTGGGACTATTTGAGAGTTTTGAAGGAGTGTTTCGATATATTGTATTGAACTGCAGTACTCTTTGCCTTGAGGTCCAGCAACATCAGTTGCCATCTCTTGTTTTGATAAAACAAAAAGCTTTGAGACTTAAAAAGGCCTCAGACTGTTGTAAGCATGCTATTACTGTTTGCATGCTGTGATCTCATTGAAGAAGATAATTATATTTGTTGATTGCTACTTTTATTGCATTATAATCCCTCTATGAACTAAGAGTTTTATGTGTGTGTGA
Organism: Guyanagaster necrorhizus; assembly: GCF_019112545.1. Lineage (NCBI taxonomy): Eukaryota > Fungi > Basidiomycota > Agaricomycetes > Agaricales > Physalacriaceae > Guyanagaster > Guyanagaster necrorhizus. The sequence goes on from NW_025064962.1 coordinate 4,658, forward strand.
GTGTGGTCAGTGGATAATGCTCTGCTGTTTCTGTTTTCATCTTGCACACACTCAGATCCTCTTCAATGATATCCTCAGTTAGCTATTATTTGAGGTCATCAAATGCAAGTTGTTGGAAGAGGCCCCACATCCATAGGGCATTTCCTGTAAGCTGTGTCATAGAATGGACTACCTTGCTATAATCTCAAATAAATTGCTAGTAAAAGTTTGTAAAACCCAAAAAGGATTGCAGCTCCTTCTTTTTGTTAGGTTTCAGCTATTCAGTTACCCTGGCCACTTTGATGGGATTCATTCATATGCTTTTTTCACTGATGATAATCCTCAGATACTCTGTCTCAAGCACTTCGAACTCACACTTCTCTGCTTTGAGAAACAGTTTATACTTCTGCATTAGTGCTAGTACTTGGTGCATTATCCTTCTATGCTTGTCTTTTGTTTTTGACATGATTAATATGTTATCCAGATAGATGGTTACCCTTTCAGTCATGATGAGGTCTTTAAAAATGTCATTTATCATCCACTGGAAGGTTGCAGGCAAATTGATGAGCCTAAAGAACATAACTGTGGGCTCAAACAACCTCTGGTTAATTCTGAACACTGCCTTTCACTTGTCTCCCTCCTTGATTTGTATATTATTGTACCTCTATCAGATGTCAAGCTTCATATAGTATTTGGTGTCTCTAAGTTTATCCATCAATTCTGAGATTAGTGAAAAGGAGTAGTGGTTCTTAATTGTTATTTTGTTTAGCTTCTAATAATTCTGGACAGATCAGAGTTTGCTATCTTTCTTTTTTACAAAGAAGAATAGAGATGCCATAGGGGATTTTGATGGTCATATCCTCTCACTGGACAAATTCTCCTCAAGAAACTTGTTGAGTTCCTGCTGTTTATTGTACTCAAGCAGGTATGTTTTGTAGTTGAGATTGGCATTGGCATTTGGGATTAATTTAATAGCATGATTCCATGGCTTCAGTTTCAGGAGTTCATTGAAACTCTCCTTCTCAAAGAGGTTCTGGTAGTCTTATGCTCATTTAGGTATCATTTCTTTGAACATCCTTTCTTCCTGTTTCTCATTGGCTTTCATGGTGAAGTTGTTGGCATGATGGATAGCCTATAGGTGCATGGCCAGTTCCAAGTTTACTGCCAGGATGGTTTCCCCTTCCTCCATTTCCTCATCCCATCTGTCCTTGGGATCTTCATCTGGTAACTTGAATGAGAGTTTATGGCATTTACATCATGTGAAAGTGATCTTCTCAGTTTTCCAGTTGATCAGTGAGTTATGTCTGATCAACCAATCATATCCCAGAAACACTTTCTTCAAGCTGAGATTGGTAACCACTAGGTCAATCCACTCAGAGTGGTCTCTGACCTTGAGTTGGAGTTCTATGAACTTGATGATTGATCCAGCTTGATTCTTGGTTCCATCTGCATTGTAAACTGGTATCAGGACAGCCATTGCTCAAGTCAGAAGTTGGTGCTTATCAATGAAAGCCCTGTTGATAGAACTGCTCATACAACCACTGTTGATTAGTATGGTTACTGTATGGTTAGTGCAGTTAGTGAGGGTCTCAATCTGGGCTTTAAGGGTTAGGTCTCTCTCAGTGGCCTTGGTTCTTTAGACATATCATCAGAGTCATCATATCTCATCAAGCCACTCTAAGGCTTGACTCCTTTCTGCTGCTTATATTCCTTAGATTGTCTTATCTGTGACTTCTTTGATTCAGGTTTTGTGGATCCAGCCTCTGAGTATGGCTCTTGCTGTAGCATTGTCTTTGGTGCTTCTGATGGCTCATCAAGTCTATTCAGTGCCAAATAGTCTTAGCCAGCCATCAGAGCTCTCTGCCCCTGTTTGGCCTATAGGTGGTTGAGTTTTTTCTTTTTGTGATTCATTGGTGTGTTGGGCAGATAACTTGGATATATTTGAATGGTATATAATTTAGGCATAGGAGTAACTACAGAGATATTGTCAGTCCATCTAGCAGCTGTTGTTTGCACACTATAAAGTCCTTTGGCTGACTCAGTAGAATCTCTCACTGATCAGCCCTGTTTTTTACTTCCTCTATCTTGGTTTCAGCACCTAATCCCTCTTTCTCCTTCTGGAGTTCAGCTATCTATGCTCAGATGTCTTTATGTGTCCTCTTCTTCTTTGGGCAGTTCTTAGCTATGTGGCCCTTCTACTTACAGTTGAAGCATTTGCCTTCCTTCTTCATCTGGTTGATGTCCATTGGCTTTTTCATACTGGTATATATTGTCCTGATACCAGTCTTCTGGATGCTGAAGGAGGATGAGGCCATTGGGGTTTCCAATGGTTTTTTGGCAGTTGTCTCTAATAATTTACTCAGAGTTGGTGAGGTTGATTTCTTCATATAGTCTTATAGTATCAACTGTTCTGCTTTCTGCCTTTGCTGCTTCTTGTACATCTTGATGATTCATTCCTTCCATTCATCATACCCTACTGGCATCAAAGCCTTGATGCCAATAGCTGAAATCATTATGATGTATGAGGAGGAGACATCCCTCTTAAGAGCCTCAACTATTCATTCATTGTTTGCAGTATTATCTTGTATCCCAGTGAGTTTCACAAGCCACTCTAATTCATCAAAGTAGTTTATGGCAGTCTTATTTCTCATCTTATACTCCTTGATTTTCTGTTTGTAGACTTTCTGTACTGCTGGATCAATGAATTTATCATAGAGTATCTGTTTGAAGATCAGCCATGAGAGGTATCAGTAATGCCCATGGATAAAGGACTAAAAGTTCAGAGATATCAGGATCTATCAGGTCTTAGCCTGCTCTTTTAGGTAAGAGGCAGCAAAGACTACTTGATTCATGTTGGTTCTGAGGTATCCAGTGTACATTTTGAAGTATTATTCACAGTCAATCAGAAAACAGTTGATATCATCTGAGGTCCCTTTGAAGAGGTGAGGCTTTCTGAGTAGATTGAGCTTGCATTGTAATATAGCAGTATTCTCAGAGAGTACACTCATCAGGTTGGGCCAGTCCTCAAAAGAGGGTCATCACCATTTGGCTGAGGGTCTGAGGAAAGAGTGTAATGAGTTGTCATCAGCAATGGGACTCCTCCAGGGTATCTCTTCTTTTTAGACTATCACCCTATCTCATATAGTAAACTCTAGCCATATGGTCTCTGGATCATCTCAGATTAGTTTCTTCCTGGCACTGCTCTCTGTTGCTTTATTCAGGGGTGGTTGAGCAGCTAGAAGTCAGCTTCTAGCCTCTGTCCACAGGTTATGATAGCTAGTGAGCTGAGGTTCAGACCATGCTCAGGAATGGGTTAGCTGAGTGGCTGATGTTCATACCAATAGGGTTGAGTATGAATCTTGGCTTCAGATAGATGGTGCTATATAAATAGTGTATTTTGGTGTGACTGGTGGTGATCACAACATTAGTCAAATCTTGGGTGGTGACTGGTATGCTAGTAGCTGGCTGAGTTGGTCTTTCAGATGACAGTGGTTATATGTCTCCACTATATAAGTGGTAGCAGTGAAAAGAATCTGAGCATATGCAAGATAAAAACAAATAGAGCAGAGCATTATCTACTGACTACACTCACACCAATACACACACAAAACTCTTAGTTTATAGGGAAATTATAATGTGATAAAAATAGTAATCAACAAATATAACTGTCTTCTTCAATGAGATCACAGCATATGTACAGTAATAGTGTGCTTATAACAGTCTGAAGTCTCTCTAAGTCCCAAAGCTTTTCATTTTATCAAAACAAGAGGTGGCAACAGGTGTTGCTAGGCCTCAAGGCAAAGGGTACTGCAGCTCAATACAATACATCAAAACACTCTCACAAAACTCTCCAAAAAGTCCTAAGCATGGCTTAAATCATCTCAGATTCCTAACACATACAATACATGACTCAAAGCTTCATGCTCTAAGCAAAAACCAATCACAAACATGTCCACAAGTGCCAAAGAGCACAGATCTCTGTTCATAAGTTTTCAGACTGATCATAGACCCACAGGATTCAAACCTATGCAATCCAGAGACACAAAACACAATAAACACCATCCAACAGACTAAAGGGTTTGAACCTCTGCCACCTGTAGTGCCATGCATCACAAATACCTCAAAAACTCAAGATGGTGCCCTTCAAACACTGCTCTCTCATTCTCAGATTAGAGCATGATCCAAAACCTCTTATCAAATTGGGCTCAAGTCCTTTGTGAGCTTTAATGTCTTGCTTAGTTCTCATAGCTCTCTCTAAGATGTTCAATAATACATTTATTCTCTCATCTGAAGTTACAAACACAAACTCAGAGCCAGAGTGCAAGGCTTTCTGTGCCTAATACACCACAACTGTGAGGGTCAGAAACTTGTATTCTACTCATACAATACTATATTTAAATACTCTACTATAGTACTTACTAATACAATCCTACTATGGTATCTTCAAAGCACAGGACTCTGTGCCAGATTCTGCAGGTATTATTTACATGCATATTGCAGTTGATGTGTTTATTTGCTTCTGAGCTAGGACTGCACAATGTTTCCTCACTAGCTGACCTTGGCTAGCTGGTCTAGCCAGATCTGCTCACTTTCTTATTTTCTCAGTGACACATCTCTGACAGCAGTAAACTGTTCTGGACCTCTGGAGTTATCTCCCATATCTGAAGTCAGCCACAATAGTTATGTTCTCTTTTCCAGTGTTTCAACATTCTCTCTGGCTCATAAAATGCACTGCTTCTGGCCTAACATGCATTAATTAACTTACCCAATATGATATGTATCATACTACAGTATAATGCAGAGTCCCTTGGTGTGTTAAGCATGCTAAAGCACTGTAAGTATGCATGCAAGTCTCTGAGCAGTACATATGTTATTTATCTCTGAGGGTAGTATTCCTCTATCTATCTCTTTGTTGCCATCATTGCATCTCTCTATTCAGCACCCAGTTATTCAGATACCTTTTTTTGGGTCTTGGATCTCTGTTCTAAAGCATATTCTATCAGTGCATCATTGATCAATGTGATCAGAATTGCTGATCATATTTCGATCATATTCTTTTTATTTTTAGCATATTCTCTTGTAATGGTATTGGCATGTTTAGGGCCAAGTGCTAGGATCTCACATGCAGTCTAACCCCTCTGGTATTTGTCTGCTACTAGGCCATGCACTCTGCTCCTTGTTACTTCAGTTTAGCCTCATGATGGCTAGATTTCTGTGCACTCTTATTTTATTCTCAGTTGCCTGCTTACTAGACTGAAATGCAGTCTATGTATTCTCAATTTTTGCAATTTTACATATCTGAACATAGAGAGAGCATGTCAACACCTACAGACTGAACAGAGGGAGAGACCCTCCAAGGTATGGCTCTAACTGTTTAAAACTGAATAGACTTGGAGAGCCATTAAGGAAGCACCAACAAAGAAAGTGGCAAAGGCAATACTCAAAAACTGAGTACACAAGACCCAGGCTGAGAGAGTCATCAATGAAATGGTTAAAGGGATGCAGAAGGCAGAAAGGTGTTGAGCCCTCAAATGGCTTGATAAGCTATGCAGACCTCAATGATATATCTGTAGAACTAAGACCTCAGAGTGAGACCTTACAATCAAAGCCTAAATTGAGATGCTCACTAATCAAGCAACTCATTTAGTAATTGTGCTAGTCAATAGCAGCTGCACAGGCAGTTCAATAAACTATGCTTTCATCAACAAGCATCAACTTTCCACCTGGTCCACCACTGCTCCCATCCCTATCTATAATGCAGATAGAATCAAGAATCAAGCTGGTTTGATTACTAAATTTGTCAAACTCCAACTCATCATTGGAGATCATTCTAAACAGATCAACTTGACAGTTACCAATCTAGAAACTAAGGAAGTATTCCTTGAGCATGACTGGCTGATTAGATACAACCCACTAATCAACTGGAAAACAAGAAAAGTAATGTTTGCCCAGTGCAAATGCTAAAAAATCCCATTCAAACTGCCCAATAAAGACCCTGAGGACAGATGGGATAAGAAGATAGAGAATAGTGAAATCATTCTTGCTATTGACATCCAGAAGGAGCTCTATATTCATGCTGTCCATCATACCAATAACCTGGCAGCAAAGGCATACAAACAGGAGAAGGAGAAAATATTTGAAGAGATGATGCCTGAATGAGCATAGGACTTTAAGAATCTTTTTGAAAAAAAAAGCTTTGACAAACTCCTGGCTCTAAAACTATGAGACCATGCTATTGAGCTAATCCTAAATGCAAATACCAATTTGGACTGCAAAATATACCTGCTTAGAAATTATGAACAGCAGGAACTTGACAAGTTTCTAGATGAGAATCTCTCATTCAGGTGGATCAAACCCTCAAAATCTCTGATGGCCTTCCCATTCTTCTTCATCAAAAAGAAGAACAGCAAACTCTGACTGGTACAGGATTACCAGAAGCTTAACAAAATAACAATCAAGAATTGTTACCCACTTCTACTGATCTCAGAGTTAATAGACAAACTGTGAGGGGCTAGATATTACACTAAGCTTGACATCTGATAAAGGTACAATAATGTCCATATCAAGAAAGGTGATGAATGGAAGGCTGCCTTCAGAACCAATCAGAGATTATTTGAACCCACTATGATATTCTTTAGTCTCACCAACTCACCTGCTACCTTCCAGTGGATGATGAATGATATTTTAAAAGACCTCATTGCCACCAGGAAGGTATCTGGACAATATTCTGATCATGTCAAAAACCAAGAAAGAGCATCACAAACTAGTACAGCAGGTCTTAGTCTTGATGAGGAAACACAAACTCTTTCTCAAGGCTGAAAAGTGTGAGTTTGAAGTGTTGGAAGCAGAGTATTTGGGGGTAATAATCAGCAAAGAGAGCATACATATAGATCCAGTCAAGGTCACAGGAGTAACTGAATAGCCAGAGCCAATCAAGAAAAAGAAACTTCAGTCCTTCTTGGAGTTTATAAACTTTTACTGATGATTTATTTGGGACTACAGCAGAATTGTACATCCTATGATGCAATTAACTAACAATGCCCTCTGAATATAGGGACTACTACAACAATTGGCATTTAACAACCTGAAATGATGACTAGTGGAAGATGTTATACTAGCTATCCTAAACCAGAACAGCAAGTTCTGAGTAGAAGCAGACTCAAGCAAAGAGGCAATCAGAGCCATTTTGTCACAGAAACAGGAGAGAAGATGGTGACTCATGGCCTTTCTTTTAAAGGCCCTAACTACAACTGAATGGAATTACAAAATATATGACAAAGAGCTACTCACTATAATGTTAGCTCTGGAAGAGTGGCACCATTACCTTATCAGAGCAGTCCAGACCTTCAAAATCTAGACCAATCATCAGAATCTTTGATAGTTCTGACAACCACAGAAGCTCAATCACTGACAAGCCCATTGGGTGACTAAACTCAGTCAGTATCTCTATACACTGCATCACAAAGCTGGAGTTGCAAATAAGAAAGTGGACCTCCTAAGCAGAAGGGCCAATCATGATCAGAGGGGACATGATAACAAGAAGGTGACACTATTGTGGTCAGAATGTTTCTATGCTATGATAATGCCAACAGAGGAGAAGATCCATGAGAAAATCAAGAGTGTGACTAGAGACACCAGCAAATGAGATCAGCATGTGGCCTCATCTCTAAATCATGAACAAGGAATGACAAGGAAAGATGGAATAATCTGCTATGACAGACAGATCTATATACCACAAGATCAAGTACTATGTGGTGAAATCATTGCAATGTATTATGATCACACAACTCAGGGACATCCAGGAGTAGTGAAGACCAAGAAATTGGTACTACATGAATACTGGTGGCCAAAGATAAGGCAAGATATTGAACACTATGTCAAAGATTGTGAGACTTGCTAAAGAGGAAAAGCAACAACTCAGGCCAGACTAGCACCACTATACTCTAATGAGATTCCATCGATGCTCTGGACTCACATCTCAGTGGATATGATCACTGGACTCTCTGACTGCAACAGCTATAACACTACCATCATTATAGTTGATCAATTCTCTAAAGTGATCATCCTAATCACATGCTTGACAGAATTAACCTCAGAAGGATGGGCCAAGATCTTACATGATAAAATCTATACTAAGTATGAAATGCCACAGACAATTATCTTGGACCAGAGACCACAGTTTGTCTCAAAGTTCTTAGATGATTTATACAAACTCCTGAACATTCATCAAAATACCTTGGTGGCATATCATCTGCAAACTGACAGACAGATAGAGAGAGTTAATTAAGAGGTGGAAAAATACCTCTGACTCTTCATTAACTATTGACAGGATGATTGGATGGAATAGCTGGCCTTTGTGGCTTTCCAATATAATAACTGTGTTTATTCAGCAACTGGCCAGGCATCATTTTTTATCAACTATAGGCAGCATCCACATGTAGCAGAAACAACACACTCTTATATGACCACACCAGTATCTTCTGATTTTGCCAAAACCATAGCAAAAATCCATGATGAAACATGTGCAGCATTAAAAAAGGCCATTATAACAATGAAGAGGCACTACAATGTCTATCACTGTCTAGCCCATTCATACTCTATTAACAACAAAGTCTGGCTCAATATCAGCAATCTCTACCTCCTATAACTGAAACAGAAGTTAAACAATAAATACATCAGCTCCTTCCTAGTAGTAGCAAAAATAGAGGCCTCAGCATACTATCTCTGCCTATCCAACCACTGGCAGATACATGACATCTTTAATGAATCATTGTTGACACTATACATTGTGCCCACATTCTCAAATCAAGAACAACCACTGCCACCACCACCTGATCTAATTGACAATGAAGAACACTATAAAGTTGATCAAGTATTGAATCACAAACTATGCAAGATCAAAGCATGTGATGGTAGAACAACTACAACCATTGACTATCTAGTCAGTTGAAAGGGCTATAGCCCCAAATCTAATCAGTGGGTTAACAAGAAATATATGAATGCAAATGATGCAATATATAACTATGAATTATCTCTGAATTAAGCCATTGGGATAATGGTCTTAAGAAGAGGGTAATATTATGATTTTTCCTTTTTTTTATTCACTTTCTATGGATTAACCCTTATTTATGCTTAGTCAGAGCATCAAACCAAATGCTTAGGACTGTGAGACAGGCTTAGTCAGCACAACAAGCTCATTTGATTATTGTTTTTCAATGTGATAATGCTGCTCAATGATACACAATAAACCTTTTGTGTATAATAGCAACACCTAAGGATAATAGATACAAAGGACTCAATAACATACAATAGGCAGTAGTATAATTAACTCAGACCTGTACAGTATATAAGATGGCTTGCTCTTGCTGGTAATTCTCAGCTTTGAGCTAAAGTTTATTTTCACATTATTACACTCTTGAGCCAATCCTAAGGCCTTGATCACACAATGATCAATATTCACATCAGTGGACTTTGACAGAACACTCGAACATGAAGTAATATCAACTTATCACATAGATATAGTCACATGCAACTTAGGTCTAACAGTCTGCTGCTCTTTGAGCTGCTAGTAGTGTCTAGGCAGATTCTTCTGCTATATAGGTTTGCCAGTTGAGAATATATTTGTATCTCCTATCTGGCTTATATAAGTCCACTATTCCTGATTTAGCAGACTGGAGCTCACTCTCTCTGAGGCTATATGCATCAACTCTGAGGATGATCTGATTGATGTCCTGATCTTAGATTGAGAGGCTTCAGAGTGTGCTGGCTGCAAGGCTGGATTCATCCACCTGCTTAGAGTAGAGCTCAGATAGAGCTCCTGACATATGCCCTCAGTGGTAATCAGCAGTAAGGGCAGCCATGTCTCTGATTGGAGGTCAGCTTATATAGTCATCATCTCTTCATACTGACTCTTTCTTATCAGAGATGGCCAGTCAGATGATGAGAGAGAGAGATTCAACTCCTTCTCTTCCACTTTATACACTTTCAGATTCTGAAGATTGGATGATATAATTTATGCTACTGGTGTCTGTGGGTTCTGAGGCCAATGGCTGAATGATGATGCTCTCTTGACTCAGGAGTATGTAGAGCACTAGTTAGATAGCTCAATAGAGGATATTCACTCTTCATTAGCTCTGCCACTTCTCTAGTTCTCTCCTTCTTCTTCTTCTTTATTTTCTCAGTAATCATATAATATGGTATCTAATAATTCCAGTTGCTGCAATGAATAGGCAAGTGCCTGTGATGAAGATGGTGACAATGTTTTCAAGCATGAGTTTCATATGCTAGTTTTTAGCAAAGTGCTATCAGACTGGAGCATGTGAAGTTTTAAGCTAATTATTAGACCTCTACTGAACACTCACAAATGTCTAGCACTGCTTCCACTGGAGTTTGATTCTAGATTCTGAGTCTGGGTCTAGTTTCAGTATAAAAGTATAATGAGGATGATAAGGTAGGCAATAAGGATTTTGCAAAGAAAGATGAAGAGTTGTGGCTAATAGATATAGTCTGCCATTGTGGCAAGAGTATTCACACCAGATAGTCAGAGAGTTTAGCAGGTGTATTAAACCTTAGCTCAAGACTGAGATACATCAGTGTATACTACTGCTTTAAATACTGTCTAAAGAATCCTATGCTCTATAGGTGACTATTGTCTGCTTTCTATGCCCTCTGCTTATTGTCTGAAACAACAATGACTGTACTTTTGCTTTTGTTTATTATTGTTGCTCTGCTATACCAGCACTATAGTGAGTTTTCCATATGCCACAGTTCCTATTGTGTTCAAGATGTGGGACAGCAATGATTACTACATTGTTCCTTGTCATCTTATTATACATTGATGAATAAAACATAGCTATGGTATGATCATATCTTCATCATTAAGCATCAGCAGATCATGATTTAAGGCCAAAAATCATCATATAAATGCCACTCTATAGATGTCTATAGTGAGATAAGCTGAATACACTTCAAAGTATTGTTTGCAGTTGATTAAAAATTGATCAATATTGTCAGAGATCCTTTTGAAGAATTATAGTTTCTGGACTAGGTCTAGCTTGCATTAGATAAAGGGCACATTGACTGCCAGAAGTCCCATAGGGTTTAAGTAGCCTCCAAAGGGTGGGTGTCCCCATTCTTTGGGCAGAGTGGAGAAAGAATGAAGTGATCTGCTGTCAGCTACTGGGATTTCTGCAGATGCTGCTTCCTTTCTGATTATTCATCTGTTCTTGATGGTGAAGCTCAATCTAATGGCTTCAGGATCATCTCCTGCAATCTGTCCACTGATTATAGCTTTATCTAAGGGTGGTTGCATGCCAAGAAGCCTATAGCATCATAGCTGAAAGAGGTATTGAGCCAGATTTGGGATCTCAGCCTGTTGCTGTCAGCACTGAATGTTATAGGTGGCACTTGATCATATGGAGGAGGCTGTATACACAGCTCACTTCAGAGGTATCAGGAGGGTGTTCAGCATTGGTTGTACCATATACCTGTTATGATTTTTTCATTCATTCTTCTCTTTTCAACAGAGTTAATCCCTATTTATGCTTAGTCAGAGTGCTCAGACCAGTGCTTAAGATCATGGGATTGGCTTAGTCATCACAACAAGCCCAATTGGCCATTGTCTTTTGACATGATGATACTGCCTGATAATGCACAATAACACTATTATAGACAATAGTGATGCTCAAGGATAATGAGCATAATAACCAGCATGAACATAATAAGTAGGAGTATTTATAGTAGTACAACAACTTGTATATAAGTAGGACAGCTCTTGCTGGTATAAACCCAACTTCAAGCTAAAGTTTATTCACACCATTCTACTCTCAAGCCAATCATCAAAGGCCTTGTTACATTGCAATTTATATTCATACTAGTGAACTCTATCATTTTACTTAAAGTGCAAAGTGACATCAGTTTATCATGTATCTAGAATCACATGCAGCTTGGATCTAACAATTAGCTTAAAGCTTCCTCTTTACTTTTCTCATACACTATAGTGTGGAGGAAACCAAATGCTATCTATCAACACATCAGACTCAAACTTTAATCATGAGTTCTTTGAACTCCTCACATCTATTATCAGAACATTGTTAGGATTATTGATGATCATACAGCTATGCCATGAATATTAATCAATCACAACATGGGCAGTTAAACACTACCACAAATTTCAGAACATCTGCTGCATTCTCTGAAATGTAATCTCTGATCTTCCACTTCATGACATCCTTAAATCCTGAAGAACATCCCACCAGCTCACAGAGCACCCTATACCTAAAGCTGGGCCTAGCAGCATGCATACAGGAGATGTTCAAAAAGAAAAAAGATACTGATACCCTCTCAGACAACCAGACAGCAGAGACTGAAACTCTCAGCTCACAGAGTTTCAGAACTCATGGATTCTGCCCTCCATCTCTAACCATGAGAATAAGAACCTCTCCTCAGACTTCTTTGAGAACTCACCATTCTCTGACCCTTCCACTGCCAGCAGAATCCCTGAGATTGCTAACTGCATCCAGGACTCCCTTGATGCCATTAGGGTGGCTTCAAGACTCAGAAGTATTTCACTACATACAGGAAACACCAATCATAACTCCCTCTATGTGACTCTGTCAGAAAGCCCCAATCATTTACATCATAGTGACCATAAGAAAGGCTGGTCACCAATCAAGTCAGCACAAATTACAGCAGAAGACAACAGAGCTGAGCTTATCCATCAGCTATTCTCAGACTGATGATGTGCTTGATAACAGCTAAGTGACTAAGAGAAGTGAATGAGGAATGAACTCTCAAACACTAACACCTAACCACTCAATACACAATCACCAAATACAGTTGAGGTCAGTTGTTTCAAGTATGATAGAAGCACTCTTGCAGTCTTAAGTAAAATCAAAGAAACAGTTAATAAAGATAGTTATTTAACTCTATCTTGCTTTCAAAGATGCAATACTCATGAGAGTAGTTTATAGCAATGTTTAAGTATAATTAGAACTTAGAATCAATGCAAAATTGCACTCCAAACCAACTTAGAATATTCCAAAACCCAATGAACTCCAAAACCCAAATACTAAGTCTATCAAACACTTAGACTTGACTAGCTGCACTCTTGGCTGGCTAGTGGTCCTCAAAACTGAAGAACTTGTATTCTGATGCCAAAACCCTTATAGTTTGGAACCCAAATTAATCTGAAACCCAAAATATAGTTATTATTCCAATCTAATCCTCTCTCTAAGTGACAAAGCAACTTAAATAAATCACTAAGTTGAAGCAGAACTCAAAATCCTTTGTCTCAGAGATCAGCTACAGTGGGCTAGAAGGTCTGAATGTGGGGGTGGGTCGCTTGCTTGCTATTTCCCCCTCATTCCCTTCTTTTATACATCAACAACAGATACAGAATCTATAAATAAAGCATTCAAAATAATATTTCTCCTGTTTAAAGCGGAATCACACTATTATTCCGGAATGGCAGCACTCCTGGACTCCCCTAGGCTTGCCCAGACCTGCCTGGCCACTGCACAGCTTTATTTTAAGCCTACAGTGCCTGTAGGTACCTAACTCCTTTCTGTCTACTCAAAGTTTTAATCCTCTGAGTTATTCTTAGTAGCTTGATTGATCAGGCCCAATCAGGCCCGGTCAACTAGTCCTATCCACTCTATTCCTCTCAATTCTAAGTCCCTTAGATCACCTGATACCTAGAAAATTCAGACTTAGACATTTGAGTCAAAACTCACAGTGCTAGCCACAGATCATTGGGTCTCACTTCTTACTGCTCCTAGATGATGCTATCTCTACTCAATACTCCACAACTGGCTATAGTATTATACCTCTAGCTGTCTTAGAATATACTCATCTTAGTGGCATGTAGAATTGGCCCCATTTGAGATACCATTTCTAAGTCCAACTTGGACTTAGTATTTTCCAAGGTGTGGTGCTGAACTTTTCTAAGTTCAAACCTGACTTAGGATTTTTATCCTTAGGCTATGTTATTTTACAAAGTCCCTTTTGGACTTAGTATTGGTGACTAGCATGACTATCAGCTTGGAGCCTCAGCCATAGTCCTCTACTGGCAAATGATTCTCAGTTACTAGCATATTCTAGTGTATTATGCAGAATTTGCAAATTATAAGGCTGGACATATAGCCTGCATATCACTGGGACCTTAAAATTCCATTCAACTTTGATGACACATGGTAATAGTACTACTAACTATCAGATGAGCAAGCTTGGGCTGACCTCAAGCAAGCTTGAGAAGACCTTGCAGAAGATGCTCAGGCAGAGGCTCAGTGAGAGTCTAAGGAAGCAGAATATGACAGATAGAGACACCAGCAGCAGCAAGAAGCTGAGGCCACCCATTTGGAAAGTGGCTCTTCAAGCTGGTATGGTCTCCAATTTAAGCTCTCCACCCTGGTATTATAAAAGCCCAGCACCACCAAAAGCAATCTATGGGTGAGACCCTACAGCTCTGTTACCCTCAGCAAGATTGACAGAAGGAGAAACAGGAACAGCATTCTCTATCTCCTCTGACATACTATCAGCCCTGAAACCCTCCAGTATTCCCCTTCCAAACACACTCCCAGTATTGACACCACCCACTTGGATGACCAGTCCATCCTCAACCACTATAGGCTTCAAGTACCTCTCAACACCCATATCTCTAACCACACTCTCTGAGGTTTTCTCAGAAGCAGAGTTACTCACCAGTTTCTTGACAAGAACTTCCACAGAAACTTCAGAATCTATAGTAAGAGCCTGAAGGCAGTATAAGCACATAGTGGCAATAGATATGACCTTGAGATTGGAGCCCATCTCTGAGCAAAGTCTCCCATGATCACTGTCCCAAGTTATCTGAGCACCAAAGCTAGACCAAGTACTCAGCCAGAGCAGCAGTTCCCCAGCAACAGTGCAACCTTCTAGAAAGAGCATCTTCAACCAGCCTGCAGATTCTCTCCTCAAGAAGGACAGCAAGAGCAATGAAGCTGAGGGCAACAAGAAGATGGAGGTCAGTAAAGAGCTATGTAGATTCACAGACTATATCTTAAAGCACACAGATAAAGAAGCACTAGAAGAAGAAATACAGAGGGCAAGAGTGGAGGAGTACTAGAACTTGTATGAAATAGGGGTAACATTCTTATAGTGTGATGCCAAGTGGTTAGCATTGTGAATAGGACTTTTATATATTAATGCAGAATCAGAAGAGCAGTGGGATATTCTGCAATACCACTGTTTACACAGTCACCACTCTCATTGACAGTGGCTGTATGAACAGCTTAATAAACTGAGCCTTCATTGACAAACATAAACTCCTCACACATGCCACAGCTGCCTCTATCTCAGTTTATAATGCTGATGAGACAAAGAACTAAGCCAGATCAATTATAGAATTCATCAAACTTTATCTCACTATCAGAGACTACATGGAACAAATTAATCTGGCTATAACTGATTTTGGTACTAAAGAGATCTTCCTCAGCCACAACTGACTAATCTGATATAACCTATTAGTAAACTGAAAGACTGGTCAAATCACTTTCACCAGATGCAAATGTCAGAAAATATCATTTGAACTGCTTAATGAAGATCTAGAGAATCAGTGAGACAAAGAAATGAAGGACAAAGAAACAATCTTGGCAGTGGACATCCAGAAAGCCATACACATTTGAGCTATGCATCATGTGGATGACCTGGCTGCCAAAGCCAATGCCTCAAAGGAGGAAAGAATGTTTGAGGAAATAGTCTCTGAGTGGGTTCAAGACTATTAAGACTTGTTTAATAAACAGAGTTTCAATGAACTGCCAGAGCTAAAACTCTGAGACTATGCCATAGAACTCATCCTGAATGTGAATATGAACCTAGACTGCAAGGTTTACTCTCTGAGCAAACAGGAGCAATAGAAGCTTGACAAGTTCCTGGAGGAGAACCTATCTAACAGGCAGATTTGACCCTCTAAATCTCTGATGGCATCTCTCTTCTTCTTTGTGAAAAAGAAGGATGAGAAACTACAATCCATACAGGACTACCAAAAGTTAAACAAGATGACTATCAAAAACTATTATTCACTCCCACTAATGGACAAACTAATGAACAAACTCAGGGGCACCAAATACTACACCAAATTAGATATGCAGTGGGAGTACAATAATATCTGAATCAAGAAAGGAGATGAATAGAAGGCAGCATTCAGAACTAACAGAGGGCTCTTCAAACCCACTATTATGTTCTTTGGACTCACAAATTCACTAGCCATCTTCCAATGAATGATGAATGATATTTTCAAAGACCTTATTGCTAATAAAAAAGTAATGATTTACCTCAATGACATCCTCATCATATCAAAAACCAAAGAGAAACATAGAAACCTGGTATGACAGACCCTTGCTCTAATAAGGAAATACAAATTGTTTCTTAAAGTAGAGAAGTGCAAATTTGAAGTACTAGAAATGAAATATCTAGGGGTCATCATCAGCAAGAGGAGTATTTGCATAGACCCAATCAAAATAGCCAGAGTAGTTGAGTGGCCAGAACCAGCTAAGAAAAAGAAATTACAATTCTTTTTGAGATTTACCAATTTTTACTAATAGTTCATATGGAACTACAGCAAGATCATCTGACCAATGACACAACTGACCAGCAATGCCCCCTAGATATGAGGACCATCACAGTAGGCCACCTTTGATAATCTAAAGTGTCAGCTTGTCAAGAATGTAGTACTTGCCATCCCAAGTTAGAATGACAAACTCTGAGTTGAGGCTGACTTGAGTGAAGGAGCAATAGGTGCAGCCCTATCCTAAGAGCAAGATGAAAGATGGTGACCAGTCACTTTTCTCTTCAAGGCCCTGACTGCAACCAAGAGAAACTATGAAATCTATGACAAGAAACTCTTTACCATTATGCTTGCTCTGGAGGAATGGTGGTATTACCTCATTGGCACCACTGAGACTTTTGAAATTTAGACAGACCATCAGAATCTCAGATATTTCTGACAACCTCAGAAACTCAACTGACAACAAGCCTGATAGGTCACTAAGCTCAGTCAATACACCTACATGCTATATCACAAGACAAGAACAGCAAACAAAAAGGCAGACCTGCTCAGCAGACAAGCAGATCATGACTAAGAGGAGAATGACAATGATGGCATCACACTGCTAAAGCTTGAACATTTCTAAGCAATGATAATGCCAACAGAGGAAGAGATCTATGAGCAGATCAAGAGTGCCATCAGAGATATGAGTAAATAGGACTAACATGTGGCTCTGTCCCTAAATCACAAACAAGAAATGACAAAGAAGAAGAGGATAACTCACTATGATGGGCAGATCTACATTCTCTGAGATCAGAACCTACAGGGTGAAATCATTGCCACATACTATGACTATGCCACCAAGAGCCACTTAGAAATTGCAAAAACCAAAGAATTGGTTCTTTACAAATATTGGTGGCTAAAAATAGGATAGAATATTGAACAACATGTAAAAGGGTGTGAAACCTGCCAGTGAGGAAAACCTTCTACTCAGGCATGGGCAGCACTGCTCTATCTGAATGAGGTACCCCAATCCCTCTGGACCCATATCTTGGTAGATATGATTACCAAGCTCCCAGAATGCAATAGTTATGATGCAATTATAATTATTATTGACAGGTTCTCTAAGGCAATCATTCCAATTGCCTGCTCTATAGAATTAACATCTGAAGGATAGGCCAAGATCCTCCAAGATGAGATCTATGCTAAGTATAGAATGCCACAATCAGTCATCTCAGACTGGAGACCACAATTTATATTCAAATTCTTAGATGACCTCTACAAACTTCTCAACATTTCATGAAATGCATCTATAGCATACCACCCACAGACCAATGGCCAAACAGAAAGAGCCAATCAGAAGGTCAAAAAATATCTCCACCTTTTCATAAACTATCAACAAGATGACTGGATGAAATGATTAGCTTTGGTGACATTCCAACACAATAACCAAATCCATTCAGCCACAGGCAAAACATCATTCTTCATGAATTATGAATGCCACTCCAATATCATGCACACTACATGGTCCACCACATCAACCTCTACTTCAATGGACTTTGCCACCACAATGGCAAAGATACACAATAAAACTCATATCATACTGGAGAAAGCAGCATTGACAATGAAAAAACAATATGATGCACACCATCCCATAGCACATGTTTACTCCACAAATGATAAAGTCTGGTTGGACATGACTAACCTTTACCTCCTCTGACCTAAACAGAAATTGGCCAACAAATAAACTGGGTTATTTTCAATTCTAGCCTAGATTGGTGCCTCAGCATACTATCTTCATCTGCCTGCACACTGGAAAATCCATAATATCTTCAATAAGGCCCTTTTAACACTATACATCATACTGGTGTTCTCTAATTAAGAACAACCACCACCTCCTGACTTAATCAATGATAAGGAGCATTATAAAGTTAATCAAATCCTCAATCACAAGCTGCAAAAAGTAAAAGCTAAAGGTGGTAGCATGACAATAATGATCAACTATTTGATTAGTTGGAAGGGCTACAGATCTGAATCCAACTAGTGGATCAATGAAAAATGAATAAATGCAGCAAATGCTGTATGTGACTATAAATTATCTCTAAATTAAGCCATCAGGATAATGGTCTTAAGAAGAGAGTAATATTATAATTTTTTCATTTATTCTTCTCTTTTTGATGGAGTTAACCCCTATTTATACTTAGTCAGAGTGCTCAGACCAGTGCTTAAGATCATGGGATTAGCTTAGTCATCACAACAAGCTCAATTGGCCATTGTCTTTCAATATAATGACACTGCCTGATGACATACAATAACACTATTATAGACAATAGCAACACTCAAGGACAATGAGTATAATAATCAGCATAAACATAATAAGTAAGAGTATTTATAGTAGTACAACAACTTGTATATAAGTAGAACAGCTCTTGCTGGTATAACCCCAGCTTCAAGCTAAAGTTTATTCACACCATTCTACTCTCAAGCCAATTGCTAAAAATCTTGTCACATTTCAATCTATATTCACACCAGTAAACTCTGTCATTCCACTTGAAGTGTGAAGTGATGTCAGTTTATCATGTGTCTAGAATCATATACAGCTTGGATCTAACAATATCAGGATCAGTATTCTAGTAGCATGCTCAGAATATTCTCAGGATAGAATCTGTTGTATAAGAAAATAGCTTGTTCAGTGACTGCATATTGTAAAATATCCTTCTCTAAATTATCTGCTGCCATATACTCTCCTTTCTGCAGTGACATCCTTCAGCTTACATCTCGAAGGAGTGTTATAACACTCTCCTAGTATAATCTCATGTATTCTTTCTCTCTTTTGCATTGAATTTCCTCTCTCAATACTGCTTTATCTTTTAGTTCTAATGCATAGAATCTGATATCTCTCCAGTCAAAGGGAGTCACCTTCTTGCTGTCCTTGTCTTTGTCTCTGTTATTCTCTCCACTCTTCTTGGTGAAAGAGTCATCAGACTGATCAAAGATGGATGGAGCATGAGGCTTTAGGGTTGCTGAGGAGCTGCTCTTTATATTAGCTTAGTCTGACTTCAGAAGGAGACTCTATTCAAAGTCAATAAGTTCTGACTTCAGAACTTCCTTCACTGCTGTTGCTTCCTCCTGCTTTCTCTATTTTGCAGTAATATTGGTGGAATGGGTTGTAGAAGAATAAGTTGAGAAAGGTGATGATATTACTTCATAAGAATCATGAGAGAGATTGCTTGCTGACCCAGATGGCTAAAGAAGAATTGAGCCTATAGGCAGAAAGAGAAGTGTTAGAGTCCTAAAGAAGAGTATGGTTGATGAATGAAGGTGAGTATGAGGTTCATCATCCAGCTTTGCTGGTGGTGATGACTTCTGCTTGTTAAGCCCAAACTCCATGTGACTATCAACACATGATAAACAGTTCAGAACCTTGCACTTTGGATTAGACTGACTGAGTTTACTGATATGTTAATAGAGGTGTGTGGTCAAGGCATTTGCAAGTTGCTTGAGATAAGATGGTAGAGAATAAACTTTAGCTTGAAGCTGGAGTATTACAGTGAGAGCTACACTACTTAAATACTGTCCTACTATCTGGCTATTAATAAATATTCACAAAAGATATTGTCTGTCATAGAGCTATTACCCCTGCTGTTGCCAGGCTCTCCACAAAAGCTGTTATACTGCTGTTGTACTGCTGTAGCTGCACTGCCTTTTGGAGACAAAAGAAGCATTGTCTCTTCCTTCACAGCACACAGCAGCATGATAGCACAATGACCAACTGGGTTGCTGAGCTAAACATTCCTATGATCCTAAGCACTGATCCAAGTGCTCTGACTAAGCAAAGATAGAGGTCATTTCTGAGAAAAAAAAGGAAAAATAGGAAAAATCATAACATTACCCCCTCCTTAAGACCATTGTCCTGATGGTTAAGTTAGGATAAGTCATCCCGACCAGTCACAGTGTCAGCCTCTCCATCCTCAGTTCAGAATTGCTCTTTGCTGTATGTCCACACCATTTCTGGCTTGTTCATTGCAGCATCAGCCTCTCCATCCTCCATACTCTGCCTTGTATTGGCAGATATTGATGGAAGCTCCTCCTTGTCGTCGCCCTTGCTTCTTGTTCCATGTCCTCTGTTGACAGCAGGTCAATATATTTGCTCAAAGATAACATTGAATATGACCCCCTCTGTGTCTAATTTGTTGATTTATTGTTTATAATCATGGATCGCTTTCTCTGCATCCATGTATTTTTCGTTAATCCATTGGTTTGATTCAGGTCTATAGCCTTTTCAGCTGACCAAATATTAACAGTTGTTTTTATGCCTCTGCCTCATGCTTTAACCTTTCAGATTTTGTGGTTTAGCACCTCATCAATTTTGTAATGTTCTTCATCATCAATTAATTTGGGTGGTAGTGGTGGTGGTCATTGTTGATTTAGAAATGCAGATGCAATATATGGTGATAATAATGTTTTGTTGAAGACATTATGAACTTTCCAAGTCACCAGTAATTGCAGCTTATATGTGGAGCTGCCAATTTTGGTGAGAATTTTAAATGGTCCCATTCATTTGTCTGCTAGTTTCTGTTTGGGTCTTGGCAGATGGAGGTTTGTTGTATCCAACCAAACCCTATCATTGGTTGAATATTGGTGCATGGGTCAATGATGTTTATCATATTGCTTCTTCATAGTTGTAGCAGCTTTTTCTAGAGCTGTCTTTGTTTTGTCATGGATTTTTGCTATTGTAATTGTAAAGTCTAACAAAGCTGGAGTCTTTGTGTGTTTTCATTCAGTTTGCACAACTGATGGGTTTTGTCTATAGTTGATAAAGAAGGGTGTTTTTCCAGTTGCTGAGTGAATCCTGTTGTTATGTTGGAAGCCTGCCAGGGTGAGCCATTCTATCCAGTTGTCTTGTTGATAATTAATGAAAAGTCATAGGTACTTTTCAATTTCCTGATTGGTCCATTCTGTTTGACTATCTGTCTGTAGATGATATGCCATCGAAGCATTTCGTTTGATATTGAGAAGTTGGTATAGGTCGTCCAAGAACTTGGACACAAATTGTGGTCCTCTGTCTGAAATCACCACTTGAGGTATGCCATATTTTGCATAGACCTCATCTTGTAGGATTTTTGCCCACTCTTCTGATGTTAATTCTGTTGAGCAGGCAATCAGAATGATTGCCTTCAAGAAGCGATTGACTATGATGATGATTGCATTATAGCTGTCACTTTTGAGAAGTCCAGTTATCATATCCACCAAAATATGGGTCCATGGTGATGAAGGGACCTCATTTGGATGAAGTGAAGCTGCTCTGGGTTGTGTTGAAGTCTTGCCTTGCTGGCAAACCTCACAGGCCTTGACATATTAGGTGATATCATGATCTATTTTTGGCCATCAATACTCCCTCAAGACTAATTCCTTCATTTTAGTGATCTTGAGATGTTCAGCAGTCACATGATCATGACATGTGATAATGATATCACTGCAAAGTCTCTGATCTCTTAGAATATATATTCATTTATTATAGCAGATTAATCCTCCTTCCTTTTTTAGTCTCTGCTTATGGTTGAGTGATGGTGTAATTCTTTGATCTCACTTGTGGGAATCTCTGGTAGCACTTTTGATTTGTTCATATATCTTCTCTTCCATAGGCATGATCATTGCATAGAAGTGTTCTAGTTGTAAGAGTATAACTTCCTTATTGTTATCTCCTCTCTAGTTATGGTCGGCTCTCTGGCTGAGGAAGTTAGCCTTCTTATTCATTGCCTTTGGTTTGTGGTGTAACATATATTCATATTGTGATAGTTCTATGACCCATCAGGCTTGTCAGTGATTGAGCTTCTGAGGGTGTCAGAAATATCATAGATTTTGGTGGTCTATCTAAATTTTAAAAGTCTGGATTGCTCCAATGAGGTAATGCCGCCATTCAGCAAGTGCCAACATTATGGCAAGGAGTTCCTTGTTGTAGATTTCATAATTGTGCTCAGTCACAGTGAGCACCTTTGACATGAAGATGACTGATCACTATTTGCCATCCTGTTCTTGTGAAAGTACTGCTCCGATTGCACCTTCGCTGGAGTCAGCTTCCACTCTGAACTTTCCATCCTGACTTGGTATGGCCAAGACAACATCTTCAGCTAGCCGGCATTTGAGATTATTAAATGTCATTTGTTAGGAAATTCCCCAAGTCCATGGAGAATTTCCAGTTAGTTGCATCATAGGTCAGACTATTTTGCTGTAGTCCTGAATGAACCACTGGTAGAAGTTGGTGAATCCTAAAAATGATTGCAGTTCCTTCTTCTTGGTTGGTTTTGGCTATTTGGTTACCCTGGCAATCTTGATGGGATCCATTCTGATAGCTTCTTCACTGATTATAACTCCAAGGTATTCAGTCTCTAATACCTCGAATTTGCATTTTTTGACCTTGAGAAAAAGTCAGTGTTTTCTCATTAAGGCAAGTACTGGCTGTACTAGCCTTCAGTGCTCCTTTTTGGTTTTAGACATGATTAGAATGTTGTCTAAATAGATTGTGACCTTTCCTGTGATGATGAGATCCTTAAAGATATTATTCATCATCCACTGAAATGTGGCTGGTGAGTTGGTGAGTTCAAAGAACATAACTGTCAGTTCAAACAAGCCATAGTTAGTTTGAAAAGTGGCCTTCTACTCATCGCCCTCTTTGATGCACACATTGTTGTACCCCCACCAGACATTCAATTTGGTGTAGTATTTGGTGCCTCGGAGTTTGTCCATCAATTTCAAGATTAAAGGAAGTGGGTAATGATTCTTGATTGTCATTTCATTAAGCTTTCGATAATCCTGTACCAGTCAGAGTTTCCCATCCTTCTTCTTGACAAAGAAGAAGAGTGAAGCTATTAGTGATTTTGATGGTCGAATCCTTTCACTGAACAAGTTCTCTTTGAGGAACTTATCTAGTTCTTGTTGTTCATTGTTACCAAGTGGATAGCACTTGCAATCCAAATTGGTATTCGAATTGGGAATTAGTTCGATGGCATGGCTCCAAGGCTTTGGATTGGGTAGTTCATCGAAACTCTCTTTTTCAAATAGATCTCGATAATCCAGTGTCCATTCTGGTATCAGTTCCTTGAATGTTTTCTTCTCTTTGCCAGCATTGGCTTTTGCTGCTAGGTCATTAGCATGGTATGTTGCTTGAATGCTAATGGCCCTTTGTAAGTTGATGGCAAGAATCATTTTGCCATTTTCTATTTCCTTGTCCCACTGATCTTCTGAATCTGTATCCAGTAACTCAAAAAGGATCTTTCAATATTGACATTGTATGAACATGATGTGTCTAATTTTCCAGTTGATCAGCAGATTATGTCATATTAACCAATCATGCCTAAGGAAAATTTCCTTCATTCCTAGATCAGTTACTGCCAAATCAATTTACTTGGAATGATCCCCAATGGTAAGCCTGAGTTCAACATATTCAGTGATTGAACTGGCCTGGTTCTTTGTTCCATCTGCATTGTATATGGGGATCAGAGCAGCAGTGGCCTGGATGGAAAGCTTGTTCCTAGTAATGAATGCCTGGTTAATAGAACTCCCTGTGCATCCACTATCGATTAGAGCCATGACTGTGTGTATACTTCAGGATGTAAGAGTCTCGATCCTGGCTTTAGTTACCAGGTTTTGACTCTTGGTTCTGGTTCATCAGATGAACTTTCATGGTCCATATAGTTCATCGAGCCATTCCAAGACTCAGCATCATTTGGCCTCTCATGTCTCATTGATTGCACTGTCCACTACTTCTTTGGCTCAAGCCTTGTGTATCCAGTTTCTGAGTATGGCTTTTGCTGCTTCTTCATTCTTTGCATCTTTGATGGCTTGCCAAGTCCATTCAGTCTCGAATGGCTTTAGCCAAGTATTGGGGTTCTCTATCCCTGTTCAGCTCATCAGCAATTGAGTATCTTTTGAAGTATTAGCTTGATGAACTTTTAGTAAAGACTCACCTTTTTTAGGACTCTCTGTCCTTCTTCAGCTATATGTCAGCAGTTGAGTGTCTTGTTTCAATTTCTTAGGTGATTCCATTTCATGAGTGGTACTATCAGATATATTCAAATGCACACATAATTTAGACATAGATGGTTTATCTACAAAAATATTATCAGTCCAATCTATGGCTGAGAGTGACAGTCTACTCATTAACAATTGGGCCAAGTCAGTGGAATCACTCACTGCTTGGCCTCATCTTTTATCTCCTTGGCCTTATTGCCCTGGCCGAGATCCTGTTCTTCCTTCATTAATTCAGAAATCTGCACCCAAATATCTTCTTGGGTGCACTTGTTCTTCTTCAGGAGATAGTTTTGTGCTATGTGACCCTTTTGGCTACAATTGAAATATTTTTCCCTCTTCTTGAGGCAATCCATGTCTATCAGCTTATCTGTTCCAATATATGTCATGCCCATACTAGTTTGCTTCTTGGTGTATTGAGAAGTTGGGGTGGAGCCACTGGGCCTGGATGATAGGGTCACCTGGAGGTTTAAGGGCTTTCAGCCCTGTCTCTGGTTCCTGTGTTCATCCCATGATAAGGTGGATGATTCTGCCTTCTGTCACTATCATTCTTGCCACATAATGATGATCCTGGTCTTTCATTTTTTGTAGCCAACCAGAATGCTATGATCAAAGTCCAAGATGGTCTTGAGGTAAGAGGATGGCAGTCCTCTCTTCATGTATTCGACCATCCACCCTGTGTCAGTCACATCTTCTCATACTCTCACAAGCTTTCCAAGTCATTCCAATTTATCAAAGTAGTCAGTGGCTGCTTTGTCACCTATCTTGTACTCCTTCATCTTCTGTTTATGGACTTCTTGGACAGCTGGATCCATGAACTTGTCATGGATCATCTGTTTGAATACTGGCTATGCAAGGTATCAGTGATGTTGTTGCATGATTGACTAGAATGATGGGGCAATGAGAACCCATCACACCTTCACCTTCTCTTCTAAATAGGTAGTGGCATAGGTCACCTTGTACATATCGAGTAGGAAATATGATGCAAATACTTGGAAGTATTGATTGCAGTCTATAAGAAATCGATCAATATCATCAGATGCTCTCTTGAAGGAAAGAGGTTCACATATCAGGACTGGTCTGATGTTTAAAATTTGGGCCTTGGCATCGAGAGGGGGTATCAGGTTTGGTGGTCCACCCTCTGATGGTCCTGCCCATCCAGCCAGTGGTCCAGAGAAGGAATAAAGGGATCCATCATTGGCTATTGGACTCTCTGGTGGAAGAGGCTCCTTCTGTACAATGCATCTATCTCTGATAGTCCAGCCTTGAGCTATGGCCTCAGAGTCATCCCCTTCTGATTTTGGCTCTGCTGGAACTGCCTCACTTCTCTCAGCTTCATTGAGCAGCAGTTGTCTGACAAAGGGCCATGGCATCGGAAATCTCCAAGGGTTGATCAGATGACTGCTCAGCTGTGATCAGTAACAAGAAAGCCAAGATACCATGCTTCATACAGCTGACATGGCAAATAAGTATCTAGTAGTCACCAATCGGATTGATGGCATGGTGTATGCTAATTTTGGTAGCATCACACTTGGCATCCATGGCTTGGGCAGCATTCTGTTGCCATACCTCAGCTTGTATAGTGGTAATGGTCCCATCTGATAATGTAAATATCTTTGATTAAAATTAAAAATGGCCTGCTTAGTGGCTGCATATTGCAAAATTTCCTCTTGCTCAATGGAGTCAGTGAGAGTATACCTTTGTCCTAGGGATGATCTTAACCAAAGATCATCTCTCTATAGCTTGGCTACCTGCTCCTAGTACAACCGAGTAAAGTCTTCTTCTTATGTCTCCTGCTCTTTCTGTTGCAACTCCTCCTCTGTCCATAGTTTGAATCCTTTTTTCCAGCTAGAGAGGAGACCTCTGCCCTCTCTGTTGGGGTCCACCTCTTCGGCCTTGTCATCTGCATTGTTGGTCTCTCTGTCTCTGAGAAGAGAATTGTCAGGCAGGCTAAAGACCTCTAAGGCAATTGGACTGAGGCTGCATACTGGGTCCAGCATCATCAGATCTGGGTTGAGAAGCAGGCTGCTGCTCGGACTGTTCTGGTGGCTCCTCAATGCTTGTTGCTGCTCCTGGCACCATTGCTCTGTGATACCAACAGAAGTTTCTGTAAAACTTTGGGTTGAGGAAAAGAGCCATGAAGTTCCTATCAAGGAACTTCTTGAGATTGCTGGTGGGGTCAATACTCTCATCGTCTCCCCTGATGGTACCTCTCTCTGCTGGGATTTCATCTCCTCAGACCAGGATATCCTCTGTCTCTGCAATGGTATTGGTCCTGTAAGATAGCAGGCAGTTGTTGTCGAGGTGGGACTGAGTCTCTTCTTCATCAGGATCTGCCCAGAGGTCAGGCTCAGTGGTGAGAGTGGCAGATTCCTGAAAGGGTGAGTCAGAGGTGATGGTTCCAATAAGCATAGTCATTCGACTATCTCTCTCACCTCTTCTGTGCTTCTCTGCTGCTCATGCTTGGAGATACCACTCAAAGAGAGCATTCTTCCTTGTGATCTTGTTGTTGATATATGCCTGATCCTGCCAGTACTTGGAAAGGTCTTGGGCACATCGAACTTGGTCCTCTCTTGAGGGGATCAGGATGGCAGGGCTGGCTGACCATATTCCTGCTAAAACTGTTCATATGCCCTCTGCTCAGCCAGAATTACCACTAGATGCACAGCACTCCAACTGGTCAGCTTTGATGATAGCTGCTCACCACCAGTGGCACTCATTACTGTCATCATTCCAGTAGGGGCCATTGTCAGTTTCTGTTCTGTGATCGGTGTCTCTGCTGCATGTTGAATTGGTATGTTGAGACCCTCAGCCCTTGGAATTTCCAGCTTCTTGAGCCATCCATGAGGCATCCAAGGAGTCTCTAGCATGGCACCCAATGCCAGTGCTAGAGACAGGAGTTGTGGTTCTTGTTGCTGGGATATTGTGCTGGGGGGACGGGATGAGAGTGTCAGGTCTGGGTCATCGAAACTCCATAGCCCAAGGGTTTCTAGAGTCTCAGACAACTGCTATTAGAGGCCATGGTGGATATGTGTGCTGCTGATGCTGCTCCTCTTCTTCTCTAGGACATTCCTCAGTCGAGCTCCCAGAGATGTTTTTGGAGCTGGATCCTTCTGTAGATTGGAAGGACTGTCAGGCAGAGGCAGGGATGTCATGGAGGGGGAGGTCTGATGTGACATTGTGAAGGATGGTTCGAATACATTAGAATTTGTGATAATGCCTGATTGTTCAAGCTATGATCGATTGGCATCCACAGCACAGCTGTATGATCACCAATAGACCAATCAAGATTCCTATGATAGAAGCCAAGAGTTCAAAGAACTCATGAGTGAAATTCAGGTCAGAGGGATTAAGAGCAAGTGGCATTCAGTTTCTCAGCACAATTGGGCTTGAGGAAGGGAAGCTAATTGTTAAACCCAAACTCCATATGATAAAAAGTTCAGAACCTTGCACTTTGAGTTAAACTGACTGAGTTCACTGATATGTTAATAGAGGTGTGTGGTCAAGGTGTTTGCAAGTTGCTTGAGATAGGATGGTAGAGAATAAACTTTAGCTTGAAGCTAGGGTATTACAGCAAGAGCTATGCTACTTAAATACTGTCCTGCTATCTGGCTATTAATAAATGTTCACAAAAGATATTGTCTGTCATAGAGCTATTACCCCTGCTGTTGCCAGGCTCTCCACAAAAGCTGTTGTACTGCTGTTGTACTGCTGTAGCTGCACTGCCTTTTGGAGACAAAAGGAGCATTGTCTCTCCCTTCACAGCACACAGCAGCATGATAGCACAATGACTGACTGGGTTGCTGAGCTAAGCATTCCCATGGTCCTAAGCACTGGCCCAAGTGCCCTGACTAAGCAAAGATAAGGGTTATTTCCAAAGAAAAGAAAGGAAAAATAGGAAAAATTATAACACTACTAGATCATTCCAACTTGGCTCTTAGAATAGAGAGTCAGAAGTGTCTTCATATAGTCTGTATCATCAGGAGTTGTCAGAGTTCCAGTTGACTGCTTTGAGGTCTTATTGTCTTCAATGGTACTCAGTGTCATACTGTGTGCCAGAATATTCTTCTTCTTGCTAAGCTCTCTCAATGCTGTCAGTGCTTTCAAGATTAGTGATATCAGTGTAATACTGCTTGAGAGGATCTCTGAGTGGCAGATCTTCTCTAATGCTGCCTGGCTCAAGGTCACAGAACCCAGATTCTTTGTTGTCATAGTTGATATGGATGAAGAAGGTCAGGCTCTCTTCTAGTGTTACATAGAGAGTGTTGTGGCTAGAGCCTATAGCTATTCAAGGGGTATCAAGAAAGTCTCTAGCTCAAGTGCCAATTCCAGATTCAATGAGGGCAGTGGAAGAATCAGAGGATGAGGCTATGTTGAAAAAGTCCTCAAGAAGATCCTCATCCTTGTGGTCTGAAACCAGAGAGAGATTTATTAGATGTCAATTGTTGCTGCTTCTGAGAGGGTTTTGAGAGAGTCTAAGAGGGTATCAGTGTTCTTTCTGCATTGAAAGAACTCCTGAAGTTGAGCTGCTAGATTGGATTTCTGGTATGGCTTCTTGCAGGGGCTGATAGGAGTTTCAGATAGATTCTAGGATGTCATAGAAGGAGAGAACTGAGGAGACATTTCAGAGGATCTGTTGTACAGCTCTAAAAGCATGATAGTGCTGGACCACTCATGCAGTTACAGATTGTTATCTTCAACAAAGATAGATAATAGCTAATAACCCAAGTAGAGTTTCTATTATGAAGGCTAAAAGTCTAAAAAAGTCATCAGTGAGATCAGGAGTGGATGCAGGTGGCATTCAGTTTTCCTCACTGCTAGTGTGTGTAAGAAAAGAGAAATAAGAAGCTTTGAGCTAATTGTTAAGCTTAAGTTACATGTAACCCAAAATATATGATAATCAGATGCTGTATCAAGTTTATATAGTCATGTCTGAGTCCATTATTGTGTTGAGTGAGCAAAGTGCTACAAGGCCAAAGACAAGTCAGCTCAAGTGTAAATGATATAGAATAAACTTTAGCTCAAAGCTGAGTATGTACAGTAAGAGCTATGCTATTTATATACTATTCTGAAGACTGAATAAAAATATACATACTAATTGTAGGTTTCTGTATTATAGTACTCATTATCCTGGAGTATTATTACTACTACAAAAGGATATTGTCCATCATTGAGAGGCTCATTGCTATCAGAGGACAATAGGCTGACTCTGCTTGTTATAGTGATGTAAGCTTATTCCACAGTTCTAAGCACTGGTTTAGATACTCTAACTAAGCAAGAATAGAGATTAAGGAAAGAAAAGAGAAGAAAAATCATAATAAAGAGTTTAAAAGCAGTTGATGACTTCAAGACAATAGAGTTGATATCTTCATTCTCCCTCTTGACTATGAATGATTCTGGAGTCAGGTCATTCTTGTTGAAGTATATATCATGTTTAATGCTGACTTTTTGCTTTTTGAGCCAGTAGACTCTCTAGCCTTTGGCTTTAGTATCAATACCCATGAAATGAGTTTCAATGGCATGCTCTTCAAGCTTCTCTGGTGTCTTTACTCAGATCCAGCATTGACATTCCTATAGGCAAAGATCTGAGATGTTAGGCTTCCTGCCAGTTGCCATCTCAAATGGGGTTTTCTCTGATGGTATCACTTTTGTTGAGGTGCAGTTGTAGATCTATTCAGCATGCCATTGAGCTTCAGCCCAGAGGTATTTTGGTAACCCTGAACTGATTAAGAAAGCTCTAGTCATGTCTATCAGATAGCCATCTGAATGCTTGGCAATCTCATTCAACTGTAGAGAATTATATACATTAAAGTGTCAAACAGTCTCTTTTGATTTAAGGTGCTGACCAAACTCTTTGCTAGTGAATTCTCCTTCTTAATCCATACCAAAGATCTTGATGACCTCTATATCTTACTGGACTTTGATCTATATCTCATAATATTTATATGACCCAAAGATATCCAATTTCTTTGATAAGTATTCAGATTTCAATTCATGAGTGTGTAGGTCATGAAACATGCAGATATAGCAGGCTCTCCCCAGTGATGCTACAGACATTGAGTTTATCAGATCTCTGACAATCTTGTCACTGCTATTTTTGACATATTCATGTTGGTCTTGTTTTGAGAATGACTTGTGCTTTGCTTTGGTCTTTACACAGGTTTTGCAAAATTCCAGTTTGGAGTTAGGATCAAGCTCAATTTCTTCAATATGGTCATCAACATACATGCAGTGAAGAGTAGTGTGACTTTGGTGAGCACAAATGTTGTGTAGCTCAGTGATGTTCACCTTGAGCTTATCTGCCATCATAGCAACATCTAGTTTGGCTGCCATAGCTTGCTGTGTATTTGGGGTTGAGATTATATATAAGCCACCAGCTTTGAAGATTTTTGCAATAATCTTAGTATCTGGCCATGATGTGCAGATGTACATGATATGCACTTTGAAAACTTGTGATGGTGGATTTCTGTCTCTTTCTCATAGGAAGTAGTAGTCAAAGATTCTCTTTTTCTATCATATAGAAAACTTGGCCATTTTCAGCCTTGATAGGCTTTGGTTCAATTTTGGTATAGTTTTTAAATCTCTGACATTCAGGTGAGTATGTTTTTGATGCTTCACAATCTGCTAATGCTATAACATTCTTCTCTTTTGTCACATAAGCATCACCCTCAGCTTGATAGTCAGATGTGTATATCAATGCCACATTCTTATGATCATTATCATCAGCTATAACAGTGATAACATGTTCATCACTTTCATCAATAGCTGCAGATGCTGACTCTTTTGCCTTTTTCTTTCCCTTAGCTTTGTTCTTTTTTGAAGCTGGGCCTTGTCCTGCCTTTTCACCATCTTCACACCAACAATCTACAATAAGATGGCCAGTTTTACTATATGCTGGATTTATGCATTTGATATGAGATCAATCAGGTCTTTTTTTCAACTTTCCTTCAGAGCTCTGGCCCTTTCTTTTGCTCTGTTGTTGAGCAGATATTGCTATGTTTTCAGCAGTGGCCTTTAATGCTATCTCCTCATCTCATTCTTCATGCAGAGCTGCAACTAGAATGTCTGATGTCAGAGTCTTTCCAGTAAACTTGCTGGCAGCAGAGAGGGTGTAACAGATGTGATCATAGAAGGGTGGAAGTATTTTTGGATCATCAAAGTGTACTAATTGTCTTCAATCTTCAGACCCATCCCTTTGATTTGTTCATGGAGGATTTTCATTTTGGCAAGGTGTTCATGCATATTGCCTTCATCAGGGCATGCCATGTTTCTAAGCTGAGTAAGGAGGTGCTCTTGCACAAGATTGCCCTTGCCAGTTATGATGGCAATAAGCTTCTTCCAGACAAGAGCAGCTGTTGCCTCACCTTTGATCTCATTGAAGGTAGAGTTAGAAATGGCTTCATAAATGATATTATGCATCTTTGCCTCTTTCTGCTCATATTCCTCCAGTTTATCCTCCAGCTTATCTAGATCATCATCTGAGAGTGGATGTGAAAATGCAGTATTAGAGAACCAGTAGAAGTTTCTCTTGTGCTCAACAGGGTGCAGGGGTATGTGAGCTGTTCCTTGGAGGTGCCAGCCAAGGCCCTTGTCCAGGAACTTGGTGGTGAGCTTCTCTGAAAATGCTACCCAGTTTGATCCATCATCTGCAAGCTTTGTTGTGCTAACTAGCTTTATTCAAGTTGTCATGGACATGCTGGTAGCAGGGCTCATAACCTGTTGAAGTTAATGATATAGAAGTGTGGATGTGGTGAATGAAAAAAGGGTTCAGAAGAGAACAGATGCTAGAATAGAATATCATAACATTAATCTCAGTGTTGTGGTTGAAAGCTATATTATTTACCTGGAATAGAATGTCATAACATTACTATATAGATGATAAGTAAATACTGTCAAAGATAGATAGGTATAGAAGGTACTCACATCTCAGCATTGTCATTGAAAGCTGAGATGTGCAGAACAGTGTGACATGCCAAAAAAAGGAAGGAATATCAAATAGGTAAGTGAATGTGTTCATATCATACTATTCCTATGTCTAACACATTTTACTGAACTTATTTTTACTATTGCAAAATTTTCAGGTCCTATTTTTCTGCTGAGAAAATGTACCGGTCCCAGCAGTGAATATGCAAATAAGCTTATACATGATATTATACATTGGGTGAGTTTCTGGGTATTCCAGACCTCCATTTCTCCAAGTACTCTCTGTGATCCGCCTCCTCCTTGGCATGTCTTTCTCGTGCTGCCTTCGAGTTACCCCAGAAGAATAGCATGACATCGTGCTCATCCCAGATGTTCTGAGCCTCTGATTCTACAGCCGTCACTGCACTAGTCCCCCCTTCATTCCTTCCTCCTGCCTGTTCCATTCCAGCTCCAGCTCCCTCTCGCTCTTCCTCCCGCTTCCGCTTCTCACGCTTCTTGATACTGGCGCCATGATCATGTTTTGCCTTCGGTGGTCCCATTGGCGCCGGGGTAGGTACCGGTGGGCGGTTAGGCTGGTGATGTTGGATTAGAACAGCAACGTTCTTGCCCCAATTCTTCACGGCGGCGGCTCCATATCTATAATGTAACAAGAGTCGGGCAGGCTTTTGTAGTCGATGTTTCGCAAAAGTGGCATCATTATTGTTAGGTATTCGCGCCCGAGTAGATTCGGTGCTTGGAGTAGTGATCCACTGAAGTGTATATCGAGAATCAGGCGGGTAACTGACGCCGTATTCTAGCGGACGCTGGTAGCGATTAGGGATGTCGGTGGTTTCCAGGATAGGATTTGGAGTCTGATGTAAATGAGAAAAGATAAGAAGGAAAAAGAAGAGCAGACGAACGACAAGCACGGCAACCTTCTGTTGGTCAAAGAAATCGAAATGAATATCAGAAGTGGCATAAAAACCGTTGCGAATATCATTGATGCTGCGCAATGAACTCAGATTCTCTTCGGTTGGCCGGTTCTCGATGATGAGTTGTATCCACTGTAGGAAAAACCAAATTAAGTGGCATGTTAGGGAACAATACGTGGACATGCCTCGTCGCCTCGTGCATAAGGAATAATATGCATCCCAACCCCTTCATCAATGCCGGTCCACACACATCGACCATCGCGCTTTAATACCTTCTCACGAAAGTTTTCGCGGGTAGCTGTAGTTGCGGAATGCGTATGGGTTCGCTGTTTGATGACCTCGGGGTCAACGGCGTGAGAGAGGATGTTTCCACCAGGCACATCGTATCGGTAGACTTCCCTATCCACCAGCTCGCCGTCCAATTCTACCGCATCCCCAGTCTCATCAACCAGGGTCCCACTAACGCCTAGGACACACCAGCCAACATACCGAAGATATTTTAACGGGTATAGACAGACCGTCGTTGCGATTTGCATAGGAACTTCCAAGTAAAACGAATCTTGAGGTAATAAAAGGAGCTGAACAAAGCCTGGCGGTGGTGCGGGACGAGGCATGTGGACGATGGTGGTGGTCGGAACCAAGTCGCACCACGGATCACGATTCACTAAGAGCTATTAATACTTTCTCACACACCCCTTTCCATGTCATGATGGACCAGCACTTGGTATCAGATCCTTTTTTTGTTCAACTGAACCCTCGTACCTCAGGTGACGAAAACGTACAGTTTATGTGCAGGCTGGCAGGTATCATATCTCACAACACGCTAGTTCATGGGCGATACCAGCCGAGAACAATGCAACCATAGTCTCAAAAAGGTCACCGCTGCTTTATTGTTCCTGTTCCGATCCGCGCCCCTCTTGATTCCTTTGTTCTGCTTGCTATAATATATAAAACAGACAGGGCACCATCCCATCCCTCCACCAACGCACTAACAATGTCTATATCCAAGTTAGATTTCGCCAAACTAACCGACCAGGCCCTTATTTCAGACTATGTCGCCGTGAGTCTCGTCTCTTCGACCTCGTTCAATTTCTCTAAGCTCTATCTGCCAGGCTCATAATATACCTCACGCCGTCGCATTCCATAGGGGCACCTTTGATTCGTATAATCTGCCTGCAGTCACGAAGCATCTCTTCCCCGCAACATCCAATCCTGTCCCGATTCCATTACTTGCCAATCATGTGTGGGTAGCACAACTCGACGGAAACTGGAGACTTGAGCGGTACTCTACCGCCGAGACATTTCCTGACCCTCCTGAAGGTGATGTCGAAGACGACGATTCGGTTCCTATGTTGAACTATTACCCGCCTGACGGCCTCCCAGTCAACTCTAGCGTTGACCTGTTCGACGAGGCCCGCAAGCTAGAAGATGGGAGGTCAGGGCGGAGCTGAGGGCGGCGGTCTGAAAGGCCGCCCTCCTATACACGCAGGCCAGCCTAGCTCTGGAAGAGGAGAGAGCGAAGACTGCGTCGCTCATGACGCTTGTTACAAGCATCTGTGGGAAGGCGTACGCGGAGAAGATCATGCGGATAGTGAATTTGGTAGAAACCAATGATGATGCTAGCGATCAAGAGAGCGGCGGCGAGTCTGGTGGCAACATCAAAAGTAGCAATAATTTCACCCAGAAAAGGCTCCAGCCTTCTCCGTAAGTACTTGTTCGCTATGTATATCTCTGCTTCAATTCATGATTTGCATCAAGGTGGCGAGCTGGGATAAATAAGGCGCAGTTCGGTGATCTGGATTGGGCGTGTGTTTCTTCTCCATACCCTCATATAACCTTGTCTAACGGACAACAGGACAAAGATGAAGGGAGCCTCAGACACTTTGATAGAGGACGTGTACGCCGTACTGATGCCTCCTCCAAAGTATGTCATTCGCTCTGTCGTGTCCACGGTGATAAATGTCAACAGTTTCCTTCCCCGTAGGGCCACCAATGATGCAGGACAATCTGACACGTCAGAGGCTTCGACTTCGACAGCAAAATCTCCTCGAAAGCGCCCCCGCTCCTCTGAAGACGAAGACGCGTGTACCAGTCCCAAGCGGGTCAAAACTGGTGTCGAAGAAGGAGGTCGTGCAGAAGCACAAGTCGAGTCTTCCCGCGCCGCCGCATTGCAAAGACAGAACCGTCCCCGACTCAGAGATGACTCCCTTGATGACATACACATAAATACCAGTCTCAAAGGCCAAATTATTGAAGAACGCTTTCCCGTTGATTTGGACGAAGAACCGTTGAATGCTGCTACGTCCGACAGTCCTCGCTTTCCAGGCGACCTTCTTATTCCAATTTTCTTCCCCAAGGCCCTCAAGAATCTCGAAGACCTAGAAATGTATCCCCCCTGCGAAGCCCACAATCCCGTAGCTCCTCCCCCACGGGCATCAGACAGTTCCTATTCCAATCCCGGTCATGCGCGCCACGTATTAAGACATGTCTAAATGGTTTCCACCTCGTACCTATGTGTTGACTTGGTGGTCTAGTGGTATGATTCCTTGTTAGGATGGAACATTGTTACGGTATTGAGGGGGTCCTGGGTTCAATTCCCGGTCATGATGGTGACGTCTAGGTTTCATTTTTCTCTTTTAACACTCAACGAGTATAGTGGGCTTTGGACTAGGGTTGCTCAGGAAACCTCAAGGGGGTCAGTTACTGTTTCTCACCCACCCCTCCCCAAGGGGAGTGGTTTCATATGGTAATTCACTGTTACTTACCTATCATGTGCAGAATCACACAAAAGGTGTACAGAATTGCAGCTTTTTTGTATTCGTGTTCACCGTCGATAGCGATATGCATTGTGTAGCTCATCATCATAGCGTGCTCCACATACTTCTTTCTCTCCTCCTCTGCCACTAATAGTAGGGCGCATTCGCTCCTCTACTGTTTTACACGTGTCTGTCTAGAGTGAGTAAATCGGACCAGCATCCGAGCAAGCGACGTACCGTGAGGCCGGTAAGGAAAGATCTAGTCGAACTCTGTTGGCACGGTCATGGCCAACTTGCAATGGGTTCGAAGGGTTTATATTGGAGGGACGTGCATTATTCGTTTGCTGGGTGAATGCAGAAATTTCGATCGGGATGGTACCAGTGGCTGGTTTGGTCGCAGTCGGCTCTGATGGGTTCGTGAACATGGAGCCATAAGCGTTGAGCGCTGTTTGTAAAAGTAGGTCCAACAGCAGCCTGACTTGTGGTGAAGACAAGTGCAGAGGTAGAAGTCTCTGAAGGAACAAAGGGCTGAGCTATAGCAGAAGCCACATTTATAGGGATATAAGTTGGTTTTGTGGGTGCGTGTCTGGGATCGGAGGGTGATGGAGGCGTTGGTTGCGTTAACGATAGAACAATGGCTGCGGTCGTTGACGGGATATCAGCCTGTGTAGGTAGCGCTTCCTGGGCGTCTGACTCTGGCATTATTGTACGACTTTGGGCCAGCGGGAACACAAAGATGCATATAGTTAATATAGCGAGGACGTCCGAACATCTTGGTCATGTTTCAACTAAGACGGGCGTTCCGTTAACCTTCAACGCCAACAGAAAGGTGTGAGATTGACTGTTGCGTCCGTGAGCTTCGATTCTTCGGAAGAGATAATCAACAGGAATGAAGTCAAGAAAACTTGGTCCGTGATGCTACAGCTGGAAGGATATGGATGTCATTTAGAAGACCTGGGGCTTCCGCGCCTAACAAGGATCCTTCGTATCAGACCATTAATGACATCTAGTGCAGCGTGTATCTATCTACTTGTCATCGGTGAAAGAATCCATAACAAAGACCCACCTGGTCAGGGACAGAAGGCACTCAGGGTGAGTACTAATATTGGACTGCATTTCGCGCGGCGTCCAGAAGCGCAGATATAATCTTCAGAAGCCCGCGGTCCGAAAATTTCATGAAACTTTTTACCTAATGCTTTAGATCAGACGGACAATGATTGTGGATATATGCTACAGTGGGTAACCTATATGCTGGTCAGATTCCATTTAAAGAGAGACGGGACTGCCCACCTGATTATACAAATGATAAAAATTTACAGACGCTATCATAACGGTCCTCTTCGCCCATCAGCGCCTTGAACGTACATGCCAACATGAACTCTGGCCAGACGACTCGCAGTGTCTTCGTTTACTGGTTTAGTTTTCATATCGGTACGCTTAGAATGAGGTTCAGATAGAGTTCAGGTCCGAAGCAAGGCACCTAATCACCATAGCGAAGCATACTCCACGGTATATCCAGTTGAAGACTTCCTTGTACTCCGCATGTGTCTTGGGAAGAAGGTGCGCCGGAATGCTTTTACCGACAATTCCTTTGACAGTCTGTCGAATGTTAGAGACGCAAAGAAAAGAAAAGTTCTAGAAACACGAACATCTTTATTCTTCCTCTCTATCGTTGGCGCAACCTCCAATTCGACCTGAGATGGTTTCCTCCTCAAAGTCTTCACTGGTACTGCAGGGACCTTGAACTGCGGCTTTAGAGGGAAAAGATCTCTACCCTTAGCATGCAAGAGTATCGGTGGCTTGCGAGGAGTGGGGTCGTCGGGCCGAGGTAATAGTACTGGTGGTGGTGTTATCCGTGCGGCTAGTAGCTGCAATGCATCCTTCTCTACGGAAGACGCGTAAATAATGATGTTCGTCGCGTCCGTATCCCCAAGTGCAACCTGAACACCTATCGAATAGGTTTGCTCTGCCCGGAGGCAAAAAATGTTCTGGAAGTAAACTGTGGAAAGGACAGCCTGAGGGTGTATATCAAGCACGATCCTCGGAGCTGATTTGGTGTCGTAGTAGACATCGGCGAGGTTGATGACGGCGACGAAGCGTATTGCAATGCCACGAAGTGATTCCAAGGCCAAGGCGAGGGGATTTTGCAGTAGGGTCGTCTGTGCCGTGAGCATGGCAGAGAAGGCAATGCCATCGAGGGTTATATGTGAGTCGGGGAGCGTCAGGCTGCCTCTGTACACCAGTCTGCTCGACGTTCGAGTGGGGGAGCTCATCGTCGAGGATGACGTCGGAGGCCTTCCATTTGTGGTCGTGTTCGATCATGTGCCTCCCTCAGTTCTTCTGACCACCACCACCACCATCACCATCATGAAGCTACCACTCTTCGTTATACCACTCTTTTCTGCCTCCTATTACCCGCCGGAGACGACACATAGTTCACCACGACCATTGGTTCTTTGGCACGGCCTAGGTTTGACATTTATTAGCCTCATGCCTTCCCAAACATATCTGACACCAGCGCTCAGGCGATTCATACTCGTCTCCCGGGATGGTGCAATTTGCATCTACGATTCAAGATATCTACCCAGGAATATTCATACACTCAATCTACATCGACGAACTTGAGGACAACGACCGCAAGGCCGGCTTTGTGCGCAGCTAATCCTTTTATCTTCCTTCGCGTCGTTAATCGGACTTGGTAGCTAGTACGGCAACGTGAATGCTCAAATTGAGCTTGTCTCCAACCAATTGCGTGATATTCCCGAGTTGGCAGGCGGATTTGATGCGATTGGCTTTTCTCAAGGCGGGCAGTTCCTGCGGGCATATGTGGAGCAGTACAACGACCCACCGGTCAACAACCTCATAACGTTTGGCTCACAGCACATGGGAATATCAGATATTCCTATATGCAGCGCTTGGGATCTTCTATGTCAAGTTGCCAGGCGTGCTACGAAAAGCGCAGTCTACAGCTCATGGGCTCAGGAAAATCTCGTCCAGGTATGGTTGCATCAGTCTACCCTCTTTTCTAAGCTTATCTAGCGTAGGCCCAATATTTCCGAGATCCCAATAATCTCCAGACGTACCTCTCTGCCAATCATTTCCTGACTTCCATTAACAACGAACTCCCACCGGACGTTCAGCCACGGAACCAGACCTACGCTCATAACTTAGCCTCCCTAAATTCACTCGTTCTTGTCATGTTCCTCCAGGACAAGACCGTCGTCCCGAAAGAAAGTTCTTGGTTTGCTAGCGAAGCACCTCCGGATGGCATGGGCCCGGAACAAGACGTCTTATCGTTTTCCAGAGGCAAGAACATCATTCCCATGAAGTTACAGCCTCTCTATCAAGAAGACTGGATAGGGCTGAGAACTCTTGATGAACAAGGCGCTGTGGTATTAGCCACCTGCGGTGGCGAGCACATGCAAGTGGACCGAGCTTGCTGGGAACCTTTGGTGAAGGAGTTTGTGGGAGAATTGATTGACTGATTCTTTTTTTTCATATCTTGCCCAGTGTATTATTTGTCGGTTTACCGTACTGTATCCTCGATGCATTATAACAATACATCATTTTCATCATCATGTATTATGCACCGATTCCTCGACGTTCACGCGGAGGATCGACACAAGTAAAGATACATAAAAACCATGCACATGTCGCTGTACATTTACAGTGGACAGGTCCGATAATAATGACGAGAGTAAGAGACAAATAGACCCAGAGATATAGGTCCAACCAGTAAGTAGAAAATATGTACAATATTAAATAAATCCGTCATCGTCATCGTGCCGTCGTCGTATAACTTGGCGGAGGCGGTGACTGCACCCGGCTGAATCCACCAGGGACGACACTGGATACTTCCGACATTTCCCTCCTAACCGGAGTATGATATGATACCCCTCCCACATCGTAAGGCGAAGGGAGACGAGGAGATGCAGGTAAACGCTCCTCCTGTGGCGGTATCTGGGGAGATGATTGGTGTTGCCGGGGCGTATTGGGCGGCGACGTCGATATCCCGGGAGGTCCGTACCGCCCAGTTTCCCAACTCACATCGTCAACACTCGGCCTCGAGATATTATGTGACAGGATGTGCGTGTGGGACGAATGACCAGAAGAGGAATTATCATCCAGATATTCCGCAGATTTGGAATAGCCGTAGTTGTTGGTTGGCTTGTACTCATTCGGAGCTTGGGGCGCGGGTGTGTAAATGACACTGATGGACCCAGCATCATTGTGAGACCCGTGTTGGTACGATTGGGAGAATGGGTATAGGTCGCCGCGTTCGGCTTGTCCATGAACTCTTGGAGTCAACGGGATATTGACATCGGAGGTGGAGACGTCAAAGACATCCGACCGGTTGTAGGGAAGGTCGGCTCGTGCAAGTTTTGCTTGTCTGATCGTTCTCAGGTAAGTGAAAATTGGGAGTATCAGCATGCGTAACCCACCTGGCTTTCCTTCGTGCATAAATGACTGCAGGTTTCACCTTGTCCATCTCGCGAAAAATATACCACATGGCGGCAATGGTAATTAGGAACGTGACGGCCACGACGGCATCAGATATTACCCGGGACTTGGTATCACTCCCGCCTATTCGTTATTAAACACAGCAACGGAGATGAACAACTTTAAAGTACCTGTCTCCGATTGTTCCAGAATAACGCCCAGGTATACAGTGACAAATTGTTTAGGCAACGACAAGAATGCCGCAATACAAAAGACGACGATTCCCATTCCACATGTGGAAAAGACAGCAGTTGTGACTAAAGCGAGGGTGTTAGCAAAGTGC
The DNA here is from genome assembly GCF_019112545.1 of Guyanagaster necrorhizus. Classification (NCBI taxonomy): domain Eukaryota; kingdom Fungi; phylum Basidiomycota; class Agaricomycetes; order Agaricales; family Physalacriaceae; genus Guyanagaster; species Guyanagaster necrorhizus. The sequence goes on from NW_025064962.1 coordinate 45,560, forward strand.
AGCAGTGTGTACGAGGCGGAACTTGCAATGGCCTGGAATCAAACTGAGACGTGCTATCAAAGCTATCTTGAAACCGCCATCTCGAACGACCTTGGCCAGACAGGCATATGTAATCTTTGAACGTTCAAGTTTTTCACCACGAGCACGGCAGCAGTACTTGAAGGCACTGAGACGAGGGTGAGTGGCAGTCGTCGATAGAGGAAAGAAAGCCCACATACTAGAAATTGCCAATTTCACCAAGAAATGTACCTGCTGCGACGATAGCAAATCCAATCCATAGACCCCAGACGAGACCGCAGAGTACGGCAACGATTTCATGGCCGAAAAGCTAGGTAGGTAGATGAGTGGCGAGCAAAACAATAACACAAGGCAAATTACAGGAGGAAATGAAATGACGAATAGTATTCCAATAGGCACGAGCCACCCAAACTTTAGACTGAAAGGATATGTCAAAACGTGAAGACACAGCGCAGGAACAAGAAACACGCACTCATGTAACCAGCGTGAAACAGGTGTGAGCCAATCAACAATTTGCTGGTGGTATATCGTCATGAGAGCAGTCAGGATGAGGATCATGCCCAGCGCGACATAATACCCTAAACGCAAAGTAAGAAATGAACCTTTGAAGGAAGAAAGCAACGCACAGAGCCATTCTCTTCGAAACCAAAACTGCCACTTTCCAATGACCTCCCAACTAAGGACGCCAGTCTTTAGTTCCTTTGCTTCGCTGGGCGTGGGGCTCGGCGTTCGTGTGATGTCGCGCGGCACTCTGTTGTCATTATTGGGGATATCGCCATTCGCGAAAGTGATGGATGAATTGGCTGAGGCGTATGGTGCCAGTGGAGGAGCTGGCGGGTAAGGGTGTGGACTAGGAACAGGACTTTTATGCCAACGTTCCTCCTCAGGGTATCGGTGCCGTGGGTGCTCGTCGTACTGCGCAGCGCTATTAGGTGGGTCCATGTGTATGTTTATGTGATTTCCTGTCAAGGATGCTGGTCGCTGTTCGTCCGAGAAGACTTTTATGAAGGTAAGAGCTCGATTTGTGGGTGAATGTCGAGATATAAGGGAAGGGAGAGTGTCACCAGTGACTGTAAGAGGCAAGAAATAATTGCAGTGCAACTCTGCGTTGCTGTCCTTTCGACCATCACTACCGGCCCCATTCGTCATTGTGTATACCGCACGCGCTCTTATTCTAGTCTCCATTCAGAGCTATGGGCAGTGTCTTGAAGCTTGATCCATCGGACCGTCGGATTTGACTTGCACAGGATTCTCGGCGCTGGGGCCACAGGGGTGAACATCCGAACACCCATCCTGCTTGTCGCCTTTGCCTGTCTTTTTTGCCTTACATCTAGTTAGGAATGAGGCATGGTATTCAAATGATGTTGAATCGTCGCAGCGCCTCCAACCCGTCGCTTGACCGCTCCAGTGTGTCACACCGTTTCGTCTATTACCACACTGACCCTGGACACACAGAGCTAAAATAAACAAAGGCGGGAGGCACTGCCGCCTCTAGTTCAGTAATCATCCTTGTGTCCTCGAGTCTGCTCCGATCATCATGGGCCTCGTTGTCCAAGTCTTTCTAGATCCTTGACCGCCGGCTCGTAAACGCTCACCCATGGCTGCCGCTACTCAAGTCTTCCCCCTGTCGCAAACTCGTCACAGAACCCGTCTGAAAATTATGACAAAAGCAAAATGTCCTCCTTGCAGATACTGATAACCTAATAGACCTTCTTTTCAATACGAGTGCTTGTATAGCCGAGGCCATTTCGACTTGAATGAGATTATGTATTGAAGGAGCGAACCAGACCTATCGCATGTAATTGACAAGGATTCGAATTCCACTGCAGATAAATAAATACTCTCCAAGCGAACAAACAAGTTTCTACTTCAATGCTGGGCTCTCGACATATTTGCTTCCAAGGCTCTTGGATCGTATCGCTCTCCAGGAATCTCAGTTTCTTCAGCAATCTGGCGTATCTCCTCGATTTCTTCCGACGTCAGCTTGGGCGACGCAGCCTTAAGATTCTCCTCCTCCAGGTACTATCGCCGTTGACTCATAATAAGCGGGTATCCTAATCAGTTAAAACGTAACTGACCTTGATCTTCTTCGTCCCCAGAATCACAAAGAAATCCTCGCCCTGTGCCAGAATCCACGCGAGCACTGCCTGTCCCGGTGTGGCATCGTATCTCTTCGCCACTTCCCCAATCCTATCCACAACGGAAAATTCTTTGCCTTGAACTTGGGGATCGTCAAGCGGTAGTCACCTGGCTCCAGGTAATCTCGAGAGCGAACTTGGCCGGTCAGACACCCACCGCCGTGGAGAGTAGGCAACGATCTTGACCCCAAGCTCACGAGCGGTTTGGATGAGCTCGAGGGGCAGCTTCTCGACGTCAAGGATGAAGGGTGAATATTCGATTTGAAGGGCCGCGATGGGATGGATCGCGTTCGCACGACGGAGACCAGATGTGGTGCAGTTCTGAGAGACCAAAGTATTTGACTTTTCCTTCCCTGTGCAGATCATGATGATTAATGCGCACTCTTCGACAGACACCCTTACTTGACAAGTTCGGCCATAGCCTCTACCGTCTTCTCGATAGGAGTGTCAGGGTCGACTCTGTTTTTCACTGCTAAGTCTTTATCAGATTAATCATTAGCCAATCAAACTGCCCACTGGTGTTGATAGTACAAGTCGATGTGATCCACACCGAGCCTCTTGAGCGACGCATAGCACCGCCCCTTGACATACTCAGGATCACCACGGGAGGTTCCCATAGGGATCCGCCAAGAAAATGGAATCGCGTCTTCCAGGATTACGTCCGAACCTGCATGTATCCATTCAGAACGAAGAATCTCGGGAGTCAATTAATTAGTACCACTTCCCGATGAGGTCTTCCGAACCGAAATAAATGTCAGGTTCCCCAGAATGTGCATCCCGCCGCGTAGGCAGCCTCAAAGATCTAGAAAAACAGGGTGAGGACTCCCAGATACCTGTCACAGCTTGACTACTTGCCTTGAAACGTTCCTCCTCTGATCCAACGGCATCGTAACAAAAGCTGGTCCCCATTGCCCCGAAGCCAATGACAGGTACCGAAGCGTCCCCGATCTTTCGAAGAAGTACACTCGACATCATGCTACTAGTTATATGCCAGGCACTCGCATTCGCTCCACTTTATATACGGGCAACGATTGCAACTGCCGAGGAGACACAGTATTATATGACGAAGCATCCTTATCGTGAAAGCATCGACTGTTTTCAAGGTCGAACTTCATCATGGAACAAATAGGACCGAAAGTCGCGGGAGGAGGGGAAGACATTTATTCCGGACTCGTTTACGTGCCAGGAGAGCAGGGTCCGATAGCGTCCGCGTTTCTGATTGGCCGGCCAAGTCGTGGAACGTTCCTTTGAGTCTTCACTCCTAGAAGAAACCAGAAGGTAAAATACAGAAACTCTTGTACTTGACCTAGGGCTCGGTGGTCGGAAAGTAGTAGTAGTATATGGACTCGGTCGCGAACTTCCATTGTCCTTCAGCGCTATCATAAAGCAACGAATACATTTTGATCCAAAGCTTATACATTCAATTCATACTTTCATTTACCGCTCTTTTATATCTGTTTAGCATCAGATCTTACTGACAAAAAACCGAAAGTACTCGTCGGTCAACATTACTTTAGCTGAATTTGATTGCATTTCATGACTCCCACAACACAAATTTGCCGCAAGAGCTCATCGACCTCATCGTCGATTTCCTCGAAGAAGATCCGCCTTCACTTCGAGCATGTGCATTAGCTGGTCATTGTTTTCTGCAATGATGACACATGTATCTGTTTTGCAAAATACAGTTTGCCGACGATGTTCTGCCTGGACGTTTCCTTCCCTCACTTCTATCATCCCATATTCCATTTCTGGTGCGAGAGTTACTCATCACCAACTTACGCCCTTTGTCGTCCAAGGCGGTCAGAATGCTTCGCCTTAAGTCACTCAAATTCAAGCACAAAGGAGATACCAATTCGTTACTCCAATACTTCCCGTCCTTACGTCATCTCTCTTTTTCTTTTGCGACTTTCCCAAGCCCCATGTATGAGAGCTGTATAGATATATTTCCTCTCACTCGCAGCCCCCAGTCTCCCTTCCGCCGCCTATACTACTCGAGACTCTTGAAATGCCAACTTATTTGTCCCAGTCTGCCGTCACCGGTTTGCTTCTCGATCCCCAATCACCCATCACGTTCAGCTATCTAAGATCCCTACGAATCAAATTTCTAAGCCCCACTGATCTCCCAATAGTCATAGCTTTGGTAGAGGCATCACGCGCCACGCTTGTAAACCTATTCCTTGGGCTAATGCTCTTAAGTACGAATAACCCTGGATCCTTTTCACTCGGCGTATTTACCTTTATCTAGATCCTATGCACCGGACGTTGCTACTCCCACTGTATCATCTCAGATGCTTACACATCCAGATATCTAATGATTCTCAACATGCACAGCTATTTGCATGGTGGATAAATGTTTTCCAGATGAGCGAGCAAGGTTGGCGTCTGGAAGATGTCACTATTAGACTGATGCTCAGGGGCAGCATGCATACGTTCCATGATACCCATCTATGGTCTTTGCTCGATGCTGCAATCACCCGATCGTGCATGAGGAAACTACGCACTGTCAAGATCGATATCTCTTTTCCGCCTGCCTTGGCACTCGCCACTGAAACTCAAGAGCTGCCCGGCCTCATAAGACTTGCATGTCCTTCCATGATAGCCAAGGCACTCCTGCATATGAAACCAAATGGTATGTAACAGTTTTATTCACATTCGCATTGTACTGAATACAAGATCGGTAGCATCAGGAACTTCTCCTGTGTATATTGGATAACTCGATTACTATGCTGGGAAATTGCGGTAGCCTCCCACAAATCGTGTTCGAGGTAGCTGCTCATTAAAGTTACTTCACTCGTGTCTAGAGGAATGATATCACTATGGCGACTAGCGCGTCGCATTTGTAACAGATACCACTGGTAGAGGTTTGCGCCGATTATGATTTAAGTGTTTTGGATACGTGACGTGCGCTGAGATAGTTACAGGACGACATCAATCACCGGATAGGCAAAGAGTAGAGAAACCGACGCCTGTTCACTGTCAAAGCCCAGTAAATCCAGGCTCTTGATCAAACCGCTCCATTCATATCATGGCAGTCGGATGATACCATCGTCGTGTGATCTTTTATTAAAATACTATTCATACCGAGGAACATACCTTTCTTTAAGGGCCGATGACTTGCGGTACCAAGAGGATCAGAGCACGACCACGACACCAGGCAACTGAAAAATTGTTGGAGGATATCCGTACGTTTCATCTTATCTTACTTTTTGATCACTCGCTCTATTTGCCTTATATATACTTACACCTCCTGTCGTTTCCCGATCACCTATATAGTCCAGCCGTTCCTATCTGTATGCCTCAGTCGCTTCACCCACGTTGTGCCCGACTGAGATACTCACATATATTCTTCTGTCAATAAGTTATGAGGCCCCGTTGCCTATAACTACTCAGTCAAGAAGAATACGCAACGGAATTTCGACTCAACTTACCACTTGAATTTATACCATACCACTACCCTCACCACTTTACACCACACCCCTAAACGATGTCGTCGATGTCGGGAGTCACTATCCTCCCTGACACGAGTAGCCATTTCAACGGGAAGAACTACGCCTCATGGAAACTCCAACTTACTGAGTTACTGAAGGGAAAAGGCCTATGGGGATACATTGCAGGAACTACTGTCTGTCCTGCCATCCCCGCCACCACTACCACAGCCACGGCTACTACCACACCCCTCCCACCAGACCCTACTCCCATATACTCATCCTCTCCCTCGTATGACGAGTGGGTCTTTCGTGATCAGCTCGCCCACTCGAACATCGTCCTCAACGTTCTCGACCCCATTGGTCTAGGGGTCAAGACTGACGGAACGGCAAAGGAATGCTGGGACTCCGTTGCTGCGGAACATGCAAAGAAAACAGATATGGCCCTTTCTGAGGCTGAGGCATTGCTGAATGCGGTGAAGTTTGACGGGAACAGTGACATCAATATTCACGTTGCCGACCTGCGCATGAAACGATGAGCTGTAAATGACCTCCGAACCACAACATTGAGTGATCAGGAGTTCAAGGGAATAATTATTCGCTCGATAATCCCGACTGATCACTGGATGCCTATCCTCCCAAGTTTATATGGCATGCCAACGTCCTCTGATGTGTTTTCCCATCTCTAAACCCATGCTGCCATGCTTCGTGCAGCGGGTAAAGGTCCTGCCAACTCCCAAGCACTTGCGGCTGGAGTTGGAACCTCTGTCATGGTACGTGGATGTCGCAATCCAGATTGCAAGGCCTGTGATAAGACTAGGCACACCACCGAGAATTGTTATTGGCCAGGAGGGGGAAAGGAGAGACAATTCCCTGCCAACTTCAGCCGACCTTGCCATGCAAACCAGGCAATCTCGAACACCATGGCCAATACTACGAGGCATTTTGTACTTGCTGTGTGTGCTACTACAGTGGAAGTCGATCGTGATGATGATGGCATTGTAATTGAGGATGGCAGCACTGGCGAGAGGATATACGAGTGGAATGATACCCACTCCTTCTGACACTGGGATGAAACAGAGAGCAGCACTATATTGATGTCAAAGGTTGAAGAAGAGACAGACCTCGAAATGCCTCCTCTCACTGACGTCGATGACTCTGATGATGAAGATGTTGCTGGAGACGATGAGATACCTTCTGTCAAGAGTATAGACACTAGCAAGGCCAACATTGAGAATGTAGGACACTTTACATGCAAGGCTGACCCTGCTACAACAGTCTTTGTCATGACTACGTTCGAAGGCCGTACCCCAGCCATCACTCTAACCTTCATGGATTCTGATGCAAGCGACTACTTCTTCAGGAATCATGATGACTTCACAGAGTACACACCAGTAGCTTTCCATACTGGCTCATCTGCAGTTGAGGGAAAGGGAATGCTCGAGATCCTGGGCCAGGGTACAGCAACAAAGGTCTTCAGACTGAATGGAAGAGATGTTAAGCTCACCTTCAAAAATGCCTTGCATTCACCTTCACTCGCCACAAATCTCATCTCCATAAGCACCTTAGACAAGGCTGGATTGTCAACTGTGTTCTCTGATGGCCGTGCAGTTGTCCAGAATAAGTCTGGTAAAGAGATCTTTGCTGGGTGAGGCTCGGATGGCATGTATGTGCTAGATGCTGCACTCAGCCCCCAAGCTATGGCATCTTGCTCATCTCCCACTTCACTGAGTACTTGGCACCATCGTTTTGTCCACATGAGCCCTGCAAAAATCAAGGAGATGGCATCAAAAAAGCTGGTGGATGGCTTGAAAATTACCTCAGAGCCTATCTAGGGACGCTGCAAGAACTGTATTCTAGCAAGACATGCTCGCCGTCCCTTCGATGAGCCCACCGATCCCAACGTCAACCCACTGGAGCTTGTTGCAACAGATTTGTGGGGACCGTCTCGAACAGCATCACTGAGTGAAAAGACTTATATGATGATATTTGTTGATAGTGGTACATTGTTCAAGGCAGGGGAATTCCTGGCAGACAAAGCAGATGACACTACCGTGGCTGCTTTTGACAGATACAGGCACATGGCTGAGACCCAGACTGGCCGAAAGCTTAAGCGTGTATGTGCTGATCATGCTTTTGCAGGGGTAAAGTGGAAACAATATTGCAAGGAGCATGGGATCATCCTGGAATTAACTGCACCTCACTCATCAGCTCAGAATAGATTAGCTGAACATGCCCTATGCACCACCATGAAGGATACAAGAGCTCTACTAAGTGACTCTAGCCTCGCCAACCGCTACTAGGCTGAGGCTGCCTCTATGTCAATCTTCACGTGAAACCTTATTCCTTTGAGTCGCTATCCTGGAGTGGTACCAGCAGAGGGTTTCTCAAAGCGACGACAGAATGTGGGATTTTTACGAGTGTTCAGATCCACTTGCTGGGCAAAGAAACCTATAGCTGGTGGGGTTTTGGTAGATGGCGGAAGCAAACTCGATGATCGATCAAAAAAATGCACCTTTCTGGGATACTCAGAGTCCAATTACTGTGTACTTGATCAATCGGGACATGTGTTCGTGTCTTGTGATGTCATCTTTGATGAAGGACCAGCACACCGAAGTGTGAGTGTAGGGGAGATAGAGGATGAATCTGCACTCATCACTTCTACTCATACTGAGATACCTATGCCAACTGAGCCAACCGAGCAAATACCAGATGCTCCCACAGAACCAACTCTTTGCTGATCAACACGCTTAATGTGTCCCAGTGCTGATGCTGCTGAATCTCTGATATCAAAGCAATGAGAGGCTGAGGCCCATGTGAGCAGAAATGACTAGGCAACTAACAGCAAACAGTCATGTGCTTCAATGGCTTCTGGTAATCCATCTGACCCATACATCCCACGAAATCATTAAGATGCACTATATGTTGATGAAGAGCAATGGAAGGCAGCCATGGATGTGGAATACCAAATGCATATGACGAAGCATACATGGGACCTAGTCAATAGACTAATAAGTGTGAATATGATGGATTGTAAATGGGTCTATGGTATGAAATGGGATGGCGATGGTAACTGGATCAGAGACAAGGCAAGGCTTGTTGAGAAGGGCTATACTCAACAGTATGAACTTGACTATAATGACACTTGGGCTGCAGTGACCCATCTCGAATCTGTACAGATATCAGCTGCTGTTGCAGCAAAGCTCGATCTTATCTTATGGCAAGTGGACTTCATTTCAGCATACTTGAATAGTGAGACAAAAGAAGACATTTATATGTATCAGCCTCCAGGGTATGTAGTTGAAAGACAAGAGGATAAGGTGTGCAAACTTGTCCATACTATTTATGGAACTATGCAGGATAGTTATGATTGGTTCAAGATGCTTGAGAAAACCTACAAAGACCTTGGATACCATGCATCGAAGGCAGACCTATGTGTATGCACCATTGGCAAGCCTGGAGATGAGTATACTATCACAGATACTTACACTGATGATGTGTGGGGAGCATCATCGACTACAGAGGAGGCAAGCCAACAGAAGAAGGAATTAGAGGAGAAATGGGAGCTCACTGATATGGGAGAGAACTGTTACTTTCTGGGGATGAAGATTGAACAAAACCTTGAGGCTGGCACCATCACCTTCTTGCAGTGTCCATATTGGGAGAATGTATTTTTGGACTTCAACCTTGGATACATATGATCACGGACCACCCCTCTACCTGTTGGAATCGTACTCAATATGTCACAGTCTCTGAATACCCAAGCAGAGAAGGATGCTATAGAAAGATTCCCATACCGATGACTGCTAGGCCACGTTATATGAGGACAGCTTGCAACTCATCCTGACTTGTGCTTCTCTGTGAGCCTGCTTGCTCACTTCCAGTCTAACCAAGGGATAGAGCACTGGAAAGCATTAATACATGTCCTTGGGTACATAAAGGAGACAATGGATCTTGATATCTCCTTCTCATGTGAGCAGCTGTTAACACCTGTTGGATTTGTAGATGCAGACTATGGGGGTTGTAGGGACATGACTCGTTCGATGTCTGGCTACATCTTCACCATGATGGGTGGTTTGATTTGCTGGAGCTCAAAATGTCAGGCTACCATCACTCTGTCCACTGTCGAGGCTGAATACATTTCTCTTACTCGTGTGGTGCAACAGATGATATGAATATTGTCTTGGATGGATGAGGTCCAACTACCCCAGCCTCACCCTGGTGTATTGTATGGTGACAACCAGGGTGCTGTAGCATTAACAACAAATACATGGTCCCATCAGAAAGTCAAGCATATCCGCATTTGAGAGCATTTCATTAGGGAGCTCATGAAGGACAGTGAATTATGTGTCGAGTTTGTTCGAGGGAACGCAAACCCTGCAGATATGTTCACCAAGCCCTTGCCTCGTGATATGCACAATGGTTACCTCGAGATGCTCAACGTTATCCCAGTAGATTGAACGGATATGGGGGAGTGTTGGAGGATATCCGTACGTTTCATCTTATCTTACTTTTTGATCACTCGCTCTATTTGCCTTATATATACTTACACCTCCTGTCGTTTCCCGATCACCTATATAGTCCAGCCATTCCTATCTGTATGCCTCAGTCACTTCACCCATGTTGTGCCCGACTGAGATACTCATATATATTCTTCTGTTAATAAAAATAAGATTTTCCTTGGTCTCTAGGTCCACATGCCATCATGTGATAAGGCAGTGTTCACTGAAGAAAATGAAGATGCGACCTTTGATATGATGCACGTCGACCTCATGTGGGGCTCTTCACAGCGGGTATCATGGTACACCAAGTACAGCCCTCATGTGTGATTCCTGGAAACAATATCTCGAGGAGGTAATGTTGGACAGCTAAGCACTGGAGAGCTTTCTGCTGGTATCAAGAATGAGTCTCACTTAGGTTCCCATTCGCTCATATTCCAGTGAAGAACATGGTCTGGCCAGGCCAACAGGTACTCCGAATCAGGTATGTCGAACCTAGACTTAGCTTTCATGATCGCCACCCACACACCCACGCATAGAAATACCCCATTACCTGGGAACTCTTCATTGATGCACTGACGCACTTGAATTGAATAACTCCTCTCTCACTTCTTCGGATATCACGGTCTCTGGTCTTGTTGATACCGTAAGTGTATTGGAACGTTAACCTTTCAGCATATTCACTGATATATGTTCTGATTCATGATAATGAAAAACACAAGTTGTATTATTCGTATCTTATATGCAGCTGATTCAATGTCCAAAACGCAATAGCAGCGTCTAGATAGTAGCAAACATACAAACTTAACTTGAGTATCTTCTGGAGACTGTCAACAACCCGCGCCCTTTAACTTGTTCAAAGAACGCAGCAGATTCGAACGTCAATCCCTCTGGCTTCCACTCGGCTTTCTCTTCTCCTTCTCTGTCCCACTCTTCTGGGGTTGCGCTGAACACGAGCTCAACCTTGCTCAATTCCATCTTCGATAGAACTGCATCGAGCTCCGCCCACTTGTTCTGGCTCCCAGATATGCCAATCAGGTCATACTCCAATTGGACCTCCTTTAAGCATCCCCCTTGGGCTTTGTGTAGCAGGCGTATGAGCCAATCTGTTAGCTCGTCATAGTTTTTGCATCCATCCGCCACATTCCAGTGCCAGGGTGTGATCACGAGCAAACGAAGCCTGGTAACGTTTTGGATATCCGGAACGGGTATCTTTGGCTTGGAGACTCCCACCAGAAATAACTCATCCAGGTGCGTATAAGGAATCACGTTGTATTGTGGGATGTCCTGCTCCGGATGGTAAATTGGGTAGGTAAGCCGTTGAATATGAGGTGGCATGGAGAGGAGCGGGAGGAGGCACATGATGGTATTCATGTCCGATTGGATGTTGGCTGGGGTAATCACTAATTCTTTAAGCTCAAGAGAAACTTCAGATGATGAGGATGTCTCTTCATAAATGTATACATCGCATAGCGCTAGCTTGTTTAATTTGTGGAACCCGCCGAGGAAGGTGCCAAGGTTCGTCACATAACAATGCTTCATTTCCAATTCCTCAACTTCAGGCCAGATGATATTAATGCCAACTAGGTCCACCTTGACAAGATGCAAGGACGTCAAGTTCTTCATCATTGCAAAGATGATAAGCAACTGCGGTTCAGAGGCCTGGAGGGCATTTTCGCTCAAGGTAAGACTCCTTACAAGTGGCGCCGCATTTTGGCACTTCTCCAAGAAATTTTCGCAACGATTGAACGATTGATGTGGGATGAAATCGAAGTGTATGGCGCGGAATAGGTGATAGCGACTGCGGTGGACAAGTTGGCGAGAGGATAATGAGCAAGATGTGAGGGAGGAAACATCATCGGAAATAGCGTCAACTATTCTATCCATGAGTTCCAGCGGTAATCTAGGTCTCAAAACTGCACATTGCAGGGTAGGTTGTAAGATGGTCATGGTGGTCATGGACAAAGTTCTGGGCAGGCGCTTTGAGGTCCCTCTCTTTATAAATACCGGAGTGAGACATCTGAGAGTTTGACATTTGATTGATCAAATTTCACAAGATTCATGTCCACTCTGGTATACATCGCTAATATTAGTAGCACACTTCACATCTATCGAACCTTACGAATGAAAACTTGCTGCTTCGACTCGGCCGCGTTTGCAGCGCAATCGACTCTGCTTTGGACTGCCGGCGTATCATCAATTTCAAGACTGTCGCCACCGGAACAACAGGAGCATGGCTGATCGGCGGCTTCTATACTCGGGGTCGGAGCCGCTGCACGAGAGTCACTGTTGCGGCAAGAGTCCTCGCTCCTGCGGACACCACAGTCAGGGAGACCGCAGCAACTGTCGACATCACTGCTAGCCATAGCAATGTCAGGAATTCTTTCAGGTTAAAAAGACACCAAACGTAAAACGAGAGAGGCGAAGAATTGGTAGTGCAGATAAGGCTTGGCGCAACACATAGCACGTACTCACGGCTCAGGAGTTCCCAGACATCTTACTACCTAAAGACAAACTTCCGACTCGATGGGACTAACAAGCAGTAGCTTAGACTCGGTTAAGACTAGACATTTTTTCATTAATAACAAAGGCAGCTCTCGGGCCGTATTCTGGTCATGGCAATATTGCCCACAAAAAATCAAGGATCATATGTATTCCTGTACCAGGAGCGACCTTCAAGCAGCAAGAAAAAGCGAAGGATGAAGTTAAGATGCCACGAACTTGTGATCAACGCGAATGCTCGACAAAAGACCTTCAAAAATTGTTTTACATTTCCAAACCAGCAAAAACTGAACCTGAGAAAACATACATACCAAGCCTACTGTACATATAAAAACTACAATCAGGATAGCGACATTTTGGTTTCCATGTGTAGAAACGTGAAGTGAATCCTCTACTGTTATCGAAATTCTTCTTTGCTTTCTGCTTCTTCACTTGAAAAAGCGACAAGACTGAGCAATCGCCAGCACTGGCACGAGAGAGGCGAATTCACCCAATCCAGCCCATTGAGGCTGTACGCGGATATCAACAAGGAGCCCAGATCCAAAGAGCACGGCCAAGACGTTGTACGACAGCGCCCAAGTGAGGCTCAACACGATGCGACGCCAGGTCAGACGCGACACCGTGATTGTCTGCAACAAGCCCCTCAAACTGCCGGATAGTATAACGATATCAGCCGAGTTGATGGCTATAGCTGTTCCCGACACCAGGGACACGCCAATATCTGCTTGGGCGAGAGCTGCGGTGTCATTACTCCCATCGCCAACAAAAACCACAATATTCTTTTGCTGTGGCATTCCATGAGCATGCGCTTCGGCGTGATTCTCACTATGCTCATGTCCAGACTCGACATCGTCCTGCGAGCAGGACGCGCTCCACGAAGTCATACGAACTATGTCCCGTTTGTCCTCCGGTAGGCAGTTCCCCTTCGCTTTGACTCCCTCGACTCCAAGCCTGCGACACACTCCGTCAACGGCCTTCTGGTGGTCTCCACTCAGAATGGACACTGTGATTCCCCGTGCTACCAGAGACGACACAACCTCGGTACTCTCGGAACGAAGGTCATCCTCCAGTCCGAAGGCAGCGAGGAAGATGTGGTTAACTGTTACAGCAAAGACGCTCTTTCCTGCATCCAGCATGTTAACTACGCAATCAACATCTTGTACCGCGCACCAGCTGACGCTTCCTCCCCGAACGATAGAGCCATTCCAGTTGGCTTGGATACCTTTGCCCACCACAGTTTCTATATTGTCTAGGTCGCTGACTGAATCAGCACCCAAAGCCAGATATCGGGCCACAGCGGCCGACACAGGATGTTCTGAACCCGCAACGAGAGCCTTGATCAGCCTATTGGCGTCATCTGCAATCCATATTCCACTGGCTTCGTCAAAATTTGACTCCACCACTCTCATCTTTCCGGTCGTCAACGTTCCTGTCTTATCGAAAATGACATGGGTAACGGCGCGCGCGTTCTGGAGAGCAGCAGAGGATTTAAAGAGCAAAGAAAACTGTGACTTCTGGGATGCATTCCGTGCGTAGAGAACAACGAGGGGGACGCATAGAGTGAGAGCGCATGGGCATGACAAAGCTAATACCGCGACGGCGTAAGAGAGACCGTCTGCGACTGCCTTGCCTAGGGACTCATGCCTTGCATACTTGAGCACTAGCGTCCACACGCTAAACGAGATTGCCGAAACAGCCAATACAATAGGAATAACACGACGCGCAATCCTATCCGCTGTATCTTGGATAGGAGCTCGGGAGGAGCGCGCTTCTGCAGTTAAACGGCGTAATTCAGCCAGTGAGTTGTCTTGTACGGTTTTCGATAAACGGATATATAATGACTGTGGACCAAGGACTGTTGTTCCTGCAAGAACCGGAGCTCCTGGGCCTTTGGTTATAGGAACGGTCTCGCCAGTAATCAAAGACTCGTCGATATCTGACGTGTTGGTGACGACAATACCGTCACTTGGTATGGTTTCAGCTGCATGAACAACGACCGTGTCGCCTACTTCTAGCAATGCCGTGTGAATATCTTGAGCACTATTAACGAGTTTGGGATCAATCCAATGTGCGACTTCAATAGGAGGAGGAGTGAGGCCAACAGAGCTCCGTCTGGCTGCATTCCGTGCATAGACAGAGACGAGGCGGCCGAGTAGGATCAGTGTGATGAGCAAGGTACTCGTTTCAAAGAAGCTATCGAGATCGACACGATGTTTGGCGACATTATATCCGTAGCTGACCATGGAATAGAGGTACGCAGAGAGGGAAGATAGAGAAATTAAGACATCGGCATCTAAACGTCGGTCAACGATGGTTGCGCGTCCTGCAGCGAGAGTGATATGACCAGCACAAAATATCTGGACGAGGGACGCGAGGCCGAGAGCGATCCCACCACGAAGAGCGAATTGACTCTCGAAACCACTGGACCACGATATGACTAGGACCGGAATGGTAAGAATTGCAGATAAAAGGAAGCGCCAGATCGAGCGACGAAGGTCAAGCGCCGCTGCTTCATCTATGGCCGTCTCACCGTCATCTTCGTTAACTGGTGTCACCATCCATCCTTGCCCAAGCAGGGCTCCATGGATATCACGCGCTGACGGGTAACGTGCCGCAGAATTGATTGTGAAGCGAACATCCGCGCGAGAAATTTTCAAAATCTCTTGTTCGCGACCAAAAAGTGCTTGAAGAATGTCCTCGGCTGGGGCACCGGCGGGGGAGAAAGATACGCGGAGAGTACGTTGGCCATTTCGCAAGCTTGCAATGGTGCAAATAAATCCGGTTGCGTTTTCCACCTTGCGGCGGATAGTCTCGGGATCGATAGAGCCACTGATGTAGTTACAACTCGCTCGAGCACTGACAAAGTCCACCTATGTTCACTGTTAGTCAAGGCACTACTTGTGTCGAAATTATTTTGTACCTTTACGTCCGTCACCCCGAGGCTTTTCAGTGCTCGTTCAACTCTTGGAGAACACGCTGGACAGTCCATGCCAACAACCATGAGAGTGAGAACTTTTTCCTTCCCATCTTGGTCGTCGGGTGACGTGTCATCGACGGAAGCATAATTAAGACGCTCTCCGTCGATTCCAGTACAACATGGCACTCTTTTAGCTTTCCACAAAAGTTTTAAGCGTCTTCCTCTTCTTATCGGACTCGTGCAACATGTAGCTCCGCAGCACCTGCGTCTGCGAACTTCTGTACAGCAGTCAGCACACCTTACAAATTATGAGATCCAAATTGGAAACTTGCTAGCATGAGTCGATAGCCCGAGTCCTTGCAATGCAATTGAGCCTTCTCTGCCAACAATTACCGGCTTATCATCGTTATCGTCACCAGAACAACAGGAGCAGGGCTGATCGTCCTCTTGAGCTGGCGCTTCAGTTTGCGCGCTCGAAACAGGCTTTTCAGCACAACAATTATCCGAACAGGACTCGGGATCTGCGCCACTTGGGGTTACCACATCACCGTTGCGGGTACCACCACAGTCAGGAGCTGCAGGGGTACCGCCACAGTCGTGGGAACTGCAACAGGTGCTGACGTCTTTGCTAGCCATGAGATCGAAAACTAACAAGTTCGAATGGAATAGAGTGAAGAATTCGAGCAACGAGAAGGGCTGAAGAGGCGGCGGTAGGGAAAAGTGAGGTCACTTGGTTATCTGGCACGTGGAATTTTAGGCGGAGCTGTATTAGAACTTGAGTTGGCATGTTTCGGCGACCAAATGCTCCAACGAGGATTGGGATGATCTCAGACACAAGGTAGAGTTAGACATAAAGCTGGTAATCATCGATGAAATTAGAAGGACCACTGGGAA
>NW_025064963.1:0-48887 GCF_019112545.1 Guyanagaster necrorhizus
CAGCACTACAGATGGCAGAGGTTCAAACCCTTTGGTCTGTCAAACAGAGTTTTATTGTGTTTGTGTCTCTGGATCACATAGGTTTGAATCCTGTGAGTCCACAATCAGTTTGAAAACTTGTGAACAGAGATCTGTGCTTTTTGTCACTTGTAGATGTGTTTGTGATTGGTTTTTGCTTAGAGTATGAAGCTTTGAGTTGTGTATTGTGTGTGTTAGAGATTTAAGTTGATCTGAGCTGTGCTTAAGACTATTTGAGAGTTTTGAAGGAGTGTTTTGATGTATTGTATCGAGTTACAGTATCCTTTGTCTTGAGGCCTGGCAACACCAGTTGCCACCTCTTGTTTTGATAAAATGAAAAGCTGTAAGACTTAGAGAGACCTCAGACTGTTGTAAGTGTGCTATTACTGTTTGCATGCTGTGATCTCATTAAAGAAGACAATTATATTTGTTGATTGCTACTTTTATTGCATTATAATCTCCCCACAAACTAAGAGTTTTGTGTGTGTGTTGGTGTGAATGTGGTCAGTGGATAATGCTCTGCTGTATCTGTTTTCACCTTACACACACTCAGATTCTCTTCATCGGATGAAGAACTTGACAAAGAGACCAAAGTGAAGGAGAAAAAAAATGAGGCCAACCAGTGAGCAATTCCACTGGGTCAGCCAAGGACTTTTATGGTATGTGAGCAGCAGCTGCTAGTCAGACTGATAGAATCTCTGTAGCTACTCCTATGTCTGTTTTACCTATGCATTTGAATATACCATAGTTATCTGCCTTGCACACTGAAGAATCGCAAAAAGGGACAACTCAAATGCTTTCAGGCCAAACAGAGGCAGAGAGCCCTACTGCATGGCTTAAACCATTCAATACTGAATGGACTTGGAGGGCCATTAAGGATGCTAAGAACAAAGCTGCAGCAAAAGCTGTGCTTAAGAATTGGGTCCATTGCACTCAAGCTGAAGAAGTAGTTGACAAAATAGTGGAGAGAATGAAAAAAGTGAAGTGGTGTTGAGTCCTGGAGTGGCTCGATGAACTCCATGGACTATGAAAGTTCATTTGGCAGTCCAAAATGCCTGGGCAAGATCTACTTGCCAAAGCACAGATCAAGACTCTTATATCTTGAACTATTCATGCAGTAACTGCCTTAATTGATAGCAGTTGCACTGGAAGCTCAATTAATTGTGCTTTTATTAATAAGCACAAGCTTTCAACAAGGGCCACAGCAGCCCCAATCCTGATCTATAACACAGATGAAACTAAAAACCAGGCTGGTTTGATTACTAAGTTCATTGAGCTCAGGCTCACAATTGGCAATCACTCTGAATGAATTGACCTGACCATCATAGATCTCAAGACCAGGGAGATCTTTCTTAGTCATGACTGGCTAATATGCCATAACCCACTGATTAATTGGAAGACCAGAAGGATCACATTCACATAGTGCCAATGTTGGAAAATTCCATTTGAATTATCTGATGAAGACCTGGAAGATTGGTGGAATGAAGAAACAGAAGATGGGGAAACCATCCTTGCCATCGACCTTCAGCATGAAATACACATCCAGATGGTCCATCATGCCAATAACCTAGCTGCAAGGGCCAATGAACACAAAGAAGAGAAAACCTTCAAAGAAATAGTGTCTGAGTGGGCATGAGACTTTAAGGATCTGTTTGAGAAGGAAAGCTTTGATGAGCTACCAGAACCAAAGCCATGAGATTATGCAATCAAGCTGATCCCAAATGCCAATGCTAACTTGGACTGCAAGACCTATCCTCTTAGCAACAATGAACAGCAAGAGCTCAACAAGTTCTTGGACAAGAACTTATCCAGCAGGCAAATTTGATCATCAAAGTCTCCAATAGCCTCACCATTCTTTTTCATCAAAAAGAAGGATGGCAAACTCTGACCAGTCCAAGATTATTAGAAGCTTAATGAGATGATGATCAAGAACTGTTATTCTCTTCCACTGATCTCAGAACTAATAGACAAGCTTTGAGGTGCTAGATACTACACCAAGCTTGATGTCTGATGGGGCTATAATAATGTCTGTATCAAGGAAGGAGATGAATGGAAGACCACATTCAGAACCAACTGAGGACTGTTTGAGCCCACTGTTATGTTCTTTGGGCTCACCAACTCTCCAGCAATCTTCCAGTGGATGATGAATGACATTTTCAAAGATCTCATCTCCATTGGGAAGGTCATCATTTATCTCAATAACATTCTAATCATATCAAGAACAAAGGAGGAGCACAGGAAGCTTATACAACAGGTACTAGCCCTCATAAGGAAACACAAGCTGTTTCTCAAAGTGGAGAAATGCAAATTTGAGGTACTTGAAACCAAGTACCTTGGGGTTATTATTAGCAAAAAAAATATTTGGATAGACTCTATCAAAGTAGCAGAGGTGATAGAATGGCCAGAACTAGTCAAAAAAAAGGAACTACAGTTATTTCTCAGGTTTATCAACTTCTACTGATAGTTCATCTGAGATTACAGCAAAATCATCTGATCTATAACACAATTAACCAGCAATACCTCTTAGACCTGGGGCCCCTCTCAACAAACTGCCTTCAATAACCTGAAGTAATGACTAGCTGAAGATGTCATGCTTGCTATCCCCACTCAGAAAGGGAAATTCTAAGTTAAAGCCAACTCCAGTGAAGGCACTATTGGCACTGTGCTCTCGCAGGAACAGGATGGAAAGTGGCACCCAGTTGCATTCCTTTCTAAAGCATTAACTGTCACTGAATGCAACTATGAGATCTATGACAAGGAGCTGCTCACTATTATGCTTACTCTGGAAGAGTGGTAGCATTACTTGATTGGGGCCACAGAGGTGTTCAAAATTTGGACTGATCATCAGAACCTACAATATTTCTGACAACTCCAAAAGCTAAACTGTCAGCAAGCCAGATGGGTTACTGAACTGAGTCAATATCAGTACACACTCTATCATAAGGCAGAGATGGCAAACAAGAAGGCTGACCTCCTCAGCCAATAGGCAAATCATAATCAGGGGGGAGCTGATAATAAAAGGGTGACATTACTGCAGCCTGAACACTTTAGAGCTATGATAATGCTAATAGAGAAAGAGATCCATGAACAGATCAAGAGTGCCACCTGAGATAACCACAAATGGGACCAATGAGTGGCCTCATCCCTCAACCATGAATGGGGAATGATGAAAGAAGGAGGGCTAATTTGCTATGATGGGTGAATCTATATTCTTCAGGATCAGGGACTATGCAGTGAGATCATTGCCACTTGCCATGATCATGCCATTGCTGGTCATCCTGGCATCACCAAGATCAAGGAGCTATTACTGTGAGAGTACTGATGGCCTAAAATGGGCAATAACATCATCATATACATTAAGGCATACAAAGTCTGCCAACAAAGCAAATCATCCACATGGGCTTAAGCCATGCTGCTCCACCCAAATGAGGTCTCATCATCACTATAGACCCACATCTCTGTCAACATAATCACAGGACTATCAGACTGCAATGGTTATGATGCAATCATCATCATAGTTGATTGGTTCTCAAAAGCAATCATCTTGATCGCTTGTTCTACAGAATTGACTTCTGAAGGGTGGGCAAAAATCTTATATGATGAGGTTTATGCTAAGTATGGCATGCCTCAGGTGGTCATCTCAGACAGGGGACTGCAATTTGTCTCTAAATTCTTAGATGACCTTTATTGTCTCCTGAATATCAAGTGGAATGTGTTGACTGCATACCACCCTCAGACTGACAGACAAATAGAACAGGCCAACCAGGAGGTGAAAAAATAACTCTGCCTATTCATTAATTACCAACAAGACAACTGAGTAGAGTGGTTGGCTCTTGCTGTCTTCCAACATAACAATCAGATACACTCAGCAACAGAGAAAACTCCATTCTTTGTTAATCATGGATGCCACCCATATGTTATTCAGACCAAATGACACCAAACTACAACCCCTGTGTCTACAGACTTTGCCACTACTATAGCAAAGATTCACTCCAAAATCAAGAATGCCCTTAAATGGGCCACAATGATGATGGAACAGCAATACAACAAATGTCATCATGTCACACATATATACTCCCTCAATAATAAGGTCTGGCTTGATACAACCAACCTTCACTTTTTATGTCCAAAGTGCAAATTAGATAACAAATGAACTGGCTCATTCTCAATCATCACCAAAGTTGAGATCAGCACTTATAAGCTATGACTGCCTCCAACTTGAAAAATACATAATATCTTTAATGAGATATTATTAACTCCATACATTTCACCAGCATTCTCCAACTAGGAATGGCCACTATCTCTGCCTTCTGATCTGATTGATGATGAAGAACATTATGAAGTCGAACAGGTTTTAAATCATAAGCTATGAAAAATCAAGACAAAAAGTAGAAGTATAACCACTACAGTCAACTATCTGGTCAGCTGGAAGGGTTATGGTTCAGAATCCAATTAGTGGGTAAATGAGAAACTCATGAATGCTGCTGATGCCATATAGGACTATGAATTATCTCTAAATTAAGCCATCAGGATGATGGTCTTAAGAAGGAGGTAATGTTATGATTTTTCTTCTCTTTTCTTGATTTAACCCCTATTTATGCTTAGTCAAGATGCTAGAATGAGTGCTTAGGACTGTAAGACAAGGCTTAGTCAGCACAACTAGCCAAGTCTGTCATTGTCTTTCAATGCAATGACATTGCCTGATAATGCACAATCAACCTTTTATATACACTAGTAATGCTCAAGGACAATGGGCACAACAGACAGAGAAACACACAATAAGTACATAGTATTATTAGAAGACCTTGTACAGTATTTAAGAAGCTCACTCTTATTGGTAAAACTCAGCTTCAAGCTAAAGTTTATCTTTACACCATCCTATACTCAAGCTGATTCTCTTGGCCTTGTGACACATCAATCAGAATATGCATCAGTAGACTTGATCACTTTACCCAAAGTGTGAGATAGCAGTCATTTATCACATGTATCTATTCACATGATGCTTGGATCTAACAGAACCTCTCATCCTGCATCAGGATAGCCAGAACTATGTCCTCTGCTAATTGTCTTTTGAGATTGTCAAAAGCCACTTGCTGGAACAGTCCTCAGGTCCAGAGGGCATTTTCAGTGAGCTAGATCATAGGTTGTATAATCTTACTGTAGTCATATATGAACTGATGATAAAAGTTGATAAACCCTAAAAAGGATTGTAACTCCTTCTTCTTTGTCAGTTTCAGCCACTTAGTTATCTCTACTATTTTGACAGGATCTATTCAAATGCTTTCTTCACTGATAATGACCTCTAGATACTCTATCTTGAGCACTTTGAACTCACATTTCTTGGCCTTGAGAAATAGTTTGTTTTTTCTCATCAATTCTAGAACTCAGTATACCAACTATTGATGTTCTTTCTTGGTCTTTGATATTATGAGGATATTATCAAGATAGATGGTTACCTTTCTAGTGATGATGAGATCCTGGAAGATGTTATTCATCATTCATTAAAAGATAGCCAGAGAGTTAGTTAGTCTAAAGAACATGATAGTTGGTTTGAATAGCTCTTGATTTGTTCTGAAAGCCATCTTCCATTCATTGTCCTCTTTGATGCAGATATTGTTATACTCTCACCAGATATTGAGCTTAGTATAGTAATGGATGCTATAAAGCTTATCCATTAGCTTGGAAATAAGAGACAGAGGATATTGGTTTTTGATAGTCATTTTGTTTAATTTGTAATAGTTCTGAATTGAGCAGAGTTTGCTATCCTTCTTTTTTATGAAGAAGAAAGAGGATGCCATGAATGATTTAGATGGCCAGATCCTTCTGCTGGTGAGATTCTCATCTAAGAACTTATTAAGTTCTTGCTGTTTGAGGTGGCCAAGAGAGTAGGTTTTGCAATCAAGATTGGCATTGGCATTTGGCACCAATTTGATAGCATGATCTCATAGTTTTGGCTCAGGCAGCTTATCGAAACTTTCTTTGAAAAAGAGATCATGATAGTCACAGACCTATTAGGGACTATTTCTTTGAACATTTTAGTCTTCTTTTCTTTGTTGGCTTTAGCAGCTAAGTTGTTGGCATAATAAACTGCTTATAGCTATATTGCCTAATCAAGGTCAATAGCAAGGATGGTTTTCCTATCCTCTATTTTCTTATTCCATTGATTGTTAGAATTGGCATCAAAAAGCATGAATAGGATTTTTTGACATTAGCAATGAGCAAAGGTAATGTGGCTAGTCTTCTAATTGATTAGCAGGTTGTGGTAGATAAGCCAGTCATGCTTGAAAAAGAGTTCCTTGGTTTTCAACTCTGTGATGACTAGGTTAATCCATTCTGAGTGATCTCTGATTGTCAGACAGAGTTCCATGAATTCAGTAATTGACTCTGCTTAGTTCTTGGTTCCATCAGTGTTGTAGATGAGAATTAGGGTGGCAGTGGCTTTGGTTGAGAGATAATGCCTATTAATAAAGGCTTGATTAATTGGACTCTCTATATAGCTGCTGTCAATTAATGTGGTGACAGTGAATGTGGCTTGGTCAGTGAGGGTCTGGATTTGCATCTTAGTTGTTAGATTCTGACCATAGGTCTTCTGCTGCTGGATGTACTTCTTTGGCCTTTAGAGCTTATCCAACTATTTTAGGGCCCTCTACTATTCTGCTGTTTTCAGTCCTTCTGCCAGCTTCTTATCTATCTCTGTTAGGCTCAAGTGACATGTGATCAATAACATGTGATAGACTAATGTTGTATCATATTCATACAATCATGTTTGAATCTATTTTAGTGTATTTAAAGATGTTATATTCTAAGGTTAATACAAGTTGACTCAAGTAGAAATGATAGGATAAAGGATAGTTTGAGACTGGAGATACATAACATTGGCTATACTACTTATATACTGTTTATCTCCTGGATAAATATAGTGTTACTAATTGTAAGTGTCTATACTATAGTACTCATTATCCTGAGATATTGTGGTTACCTACAAAAAAGAGATTATCTTATTGTCAGAGTGTCACTATATATTGTGAGACAATGTTAATGTGCTGACTAAGCTGTCCTATGATCTTAAGCACTATCCTAGATGCTCTGACTAAGTATAAATAGAGGTAAAAGAAAAAAAAATAGTGAAAAATTATAACATTATTCTCTCCTTAGGACCATCATCCCAATGGTTTAATTTAGAGATAACTTATACTTATGTATAGCTGCATCTGCATTCATTCACTTTTCATTGATCTATTAGTTTGACTCTGGTCTGTATCCTTTTCAGCTGACTGAGTAGTCAATAATCATCATTATACTCTCATCTTATACTTTGACTTTGCATGTTTTATAATTGAGAATTTGATCAATCTCATAATGCTTTTCATTGTCAATGAGGTCAGAGGGTGGTGGTGGTGGTGGTGGTGGGTATTCTTGATTTGAAAAGATAGAGAGTATATATAGAGTTAAAAGAGATTTATTGAAAGTGTTATGGATACACCATGAGCCAGGAAAGTGAAGTTTATATATAGAGATGCTGACCTTTGCTAGGATGGGGAAGAGGCTGGTTTGCTTATCAGCAAGCTTCTTTTTTAGATGAGATAAGTAGAGATTTATCATATCAAGTCAAATCTTGTCGTTAATAATATATATGTGTGCTGCTCATCAATGTTTATCATATTGCATCTTTATCATAGCAACAGCTTTGTTAAGGGCAGTCTGTATTTCAAGGTGAATCTTTGTTATTTTAGTGGCAAAGTTTAGAGAGGTGAATGTAGATATATAGGATCATGTAGTAGTAACAACCTTAGAATGTCACCTGTAGTTGATGAAGAAGAGGGTTTTTCCTATAGCTGAATGAATGCAATTATTGTGCTAAAAGCTTGTGAGTATGAGCTATTCTATCCAGTTGTCCTGTCTATAGTTAATGAACATGCATAGATATTTCTCAATCTCCTCATTGATACACTCTGTCTGTCTGTCAGTTTGAGAGTGATGGGCAATAGAGATGTTGCTCTAAATTCCAAGGAGTCAGTACAGATCATTGAGAAATTTGAAGATAAACTGTGGTCCTTGGTCAGAGATAACTACTGTTAGACTCAAGTTGCACATGACTATAAACATGTGATAAACTGATGTCACTTCACACTTTGAGTGGAATGTCAAAGTTCACTGATGTGAATATTGATTAATGTGCTGCAAGGCCTTATGATTGGCTCAAGAGAGGAGATTGGTATGAATAAACTTTAGCTCAAAGCTGGGGAATCCCAGTGAGAGTGAGTTGTCTTATATACTGTATAGGTCAGAGATAAATATACTACTACTTATTGTGTATTGTTGAGTCCTTTGTGTTTATTGTCCTTGAACATCACTATCATATATAAAAGGTTTATTGTGCATCATCAGGTAATGCTGTTGCATTAAAAGACAATGACTGACTAGGCTTGTTGTGATAACTAAGTCTGTTTCACAGTCTTAAGCATAAATAGGAGTCATCCAGAAAAAAAAAAAAGTAAAAGAATAAAAATTATAACATTACCCCCTCCTTAAGACCATTATCCTGATGGCTTAATTTAAGAATATTTCATAGCCTCATATTGTGTCTGTGGCATCCATTCATTTTTTATTTATCCACTAATTTGATTCAGGCCTATACCTCTTTCAGCTTACTAAATAGTCAACAGTTGTTATCATACTCCTATCTTTCACCTTCACCTTTCATAGTTTGTAGTTTAATACTTGATTGATTTTATAGTGTTCTTCATTATTAATAAGATCAAGTGGTGGCAGGAGAGATTGTTCTTGATTTGGAAATGCTGGAATGATATAAGATATTAATAGGATTTCATTAAAGACATCATGGACATTCCAGTATGCTGGAAGGCAAAATTTGTATATAAATGCACTCACTTTTGAGACTATGGAAAATGGTCCAGTATATTTGTCAGACAGTTTCTGCTTTGGGTGAGGAAGATAGAGATTTGTGATATCCAACCATACTTTGTCATTAATAGAATAGAAGTGCATGGTACATCAATGTTTATTGTATTGTTTTTTTATCATAGCTGTAGCACACTTCAGGGTGGTGACACAGCCTCTCTATGTTCAGGCATGTAAAATTGCAAAAATTGAGAATATATAGACTGCATTTCAGTCTAGTAAGCATGTAACCAAGAATAAAATAAGAGCACATAGAAACTTAGCTATCATAAGACTAAACTGAAGTAACAAGGAGCAGAATGCATAGTCTAGTAGCAGACAAATGCCAGAGGGGTTAGACTGCATGTGAGGTCCTAGCACTTGGCCCTAAATGTGCCAATACTATTATAAGAGGGCATGCTAAAAATAAAAGAAATATGATCAAAATATGATCAGCAATCCTGATCATATTGATCAATGATACACTGATGGAATATGCTTTAGAACAGAGATCTGAGACCCAAAGAAAGGTATCTGAATAACTGGATACTGAACAGAGAAATGCAATGATGGCAACAAGAGGATAGATAGAGGAATACTACTCTCAGAGATGAATAGCATATGTACTGCTCAGAGACTCACATGCATACTTACAGTGCTTTAGCACACTTAACACAGTGAGAGACCCTGCATCATACTATGGTATGACACATACTATATTAGATAAGTTAATTAATACATGTCAGGCCAGAAGCAGTGCATTTTATATGCCAGAGAGAATATTGAGACACTGGAAAAGAGAATATAACTATTGTGGCTGACTCTAGACATAGAAGATAACTTTGGGGGTCCAGAACAGTTTACTACTGTCAGAAATGTGTCACCAAGGCAAGAAGAAAGTGAGCAGACCTGGCTAGGCCAGCTAGCCAAGGCCAGCTAGTGAGGAACATTGTGTAATCCTGGCCCAGAAGCAAATAAGCATGGCAACTGCGATATGCATATGAATAGTACCCACAGAACCTGGCATGGAGTCTTGTGCTTTGAAGATACTATAGTAGGATTGTATTAGTAAGTACTATAGTAGAGTATTTAAATACCATATTGTAGGAGTAGAAGGGAGAGTTTCTGACCTCCACAGTTGTGGTGTATTGGGCACAGAAAGCTTTACACTCTGGCTTTGGATTTGTGTTTGTAACTTTGGGTGAGAGAATAAATGTATTATTGAACATCTTAGAGAGAGCTGTGAGAACTAAATGAGGCATTGAAGCTTATGAAGGACTTGGGCCTGGTTTGATAAGAGGTTTTGGATTGTGCTCTAACCTGAGAATAAGAGAGCAGTGTCTGAAGGGCACCATCTTGAGTTTTTGAGGTATTTGTGACACACAGTGCTACAGGTGGCAGAGGTTCAAACCCTTTGGCTTGATTAGTGTGCACTTTTGTGTTATTTCCACAGATTGGCAGAGGTTCAAACCCTTTGGTCTGTCAGACAGTGTTTTATTGTGTTTTATATCTTTGGATCACACAGGTTTGAATCCTGTGGGTCTATGATTGGTTTGGAAACTTATGAACAGAGATCTGTGCTCTTTAGCACTTGTGGACATGTTTGTGATTGGTTTTTGCTTAGAGAACAAAGCTTCAAGTTGTGTATTGTGTGTGTTAGAGATTTTGAGGTGATCTGAGCTGTGCTTAGGACTTTTTGAAGAGTTTTATGAGAGTGTTTCAACATATTATATTGAGCTGCAGTACTCTTTGCCTTGAGGCCTAGCAACATCTGTTGCTATCTTTTGTTCTGATAAAATGAAAAGCCTTGAGACTTAGAGAGACCTTGGACTGTTGTAAGCATGCTATTACTGTTTACATGCTGTGATCTCATTGAAGAGGACAATTATATTTGTGGATTACTACTTTTATTACATTATAATCCCTCCATGAACTAAGAGTTTTGTGTGTGTGTTAGTGTGAGTGTAGTCAGTGGATAAAGCTCTGCTGTATCCATTTTCACCTTGTGTACACTCAGATCCTCTTTAGTGATTCAGGTTTCCTCATATATTTTTGCTATAGTGGCAGCAAAGTCTGATGAGACTGGTGTGGAAGTGTGGGTGTGAGTGTTTTGAGTGATATTGAAGTGTCATTCAAAATTCACAAAGAATGGTAACTTGCTTATCATGGAGTGGATGCAGTTATTATATTGGAAGGCAGCCAGGGCTAGCCATTCCATTCAATCATTCTGTCAGTAGTTGATAAAAAAGCACAGGTACTTCTCAACTTTCTGATTTGCTCTTTCTATTTGTCCATCTGTTTGAGAATGATATACTATGGAGGTGTTTCTTTTAATATTTAGGAGCTGATAGAGATCATCAAGGAATTTGGAGATGAACTGAAGACCCTGGTCTGATATTACTACTTGGAGCATTCTGTACTTAGCATATACTTCATTGCATAAAATCTTGGTCCACTCTTCAGATATTAGGTCTGTTAAACACATGACCAGGATGATTGCTTTTGAAAAGTGATCAACAATGATAAGGATGGTATTATAGCTGTTGCTTTTTGGTAATCTGATTACCATGTCAACTGAAATATGAGTCCAGAGTGCTGATAAGACTTTGTTGGGATGGAGAGGGACAGTGCATGCTTGGATTGATGCCTTCTCTCATTGGCAGGTCTCACAGACTTTGACATATTATTCAATATCATTGTCCATCTTTGACCATCAGTATTTGCATAGAACTAATTTCTTGGTTTTTATGATTTCTAGATGGACATCAGCTGGCTAATAATCTCTCTGAATAGGAGATATCCAGTTGCTGACAATAATAAAAAGAGATATATTTTGCAGTATGCTGTGACTGATTGTGCAATTTATATTTATAACAGGATGCATTCTGAAGATCAACTAAAAGCTCTACTGGCTTTTAAGTATGAAATTCAACTACTGCTGAGGACTCTGCCAGTTTCTCCAAGATGTACTGTATACATGGCACCCTCCATCTAAACCACCAGTATCTGATCCTCTCATCCTGCAACATCAAGCTGAAATGCCATCTTTCAGGCTATCTAGCCTAAACCCCAAGAACCCTTATGACCAGTCAGATTTCAAAATCTGTGGTTCAGCCTAGGAAGTTGACTACTTAGAGTCCAACCTCCTGCAGACCAAAACATCAAAGGAGATGACTCTGAAGCCATATGACTCAGATTTACAATATGAAACAGGTGTATTGTGCAAAAGAAAGCCCATCCTGAAGGGAGTCCAGTAGCCAATGATGGGTCTCTGCACTTGCTCTCTAGACCTCTGACTGAATAGAAATACCTGCTCTTTGATGAATATTCCGACCTAATGGGTGTACTATCTCAAAACACCACTATGCTTCAATGCAAGCCTGACCTTCTCTGAACCCTCTAACTCTTTAAGGATACATCAGACAATATTGACTGGTTCCTAATTGACTGCAAACAATATTTTGAAGTGTATACTGTCTATCTCAGAACAGATATGAATAAGGTCACCTTCACCACCTCCTACTTTGAAAGCAAGACCAAGTGATAGTGGATCCTGATTGCTCTGACTTTACACTCCACCACTCATCAGCACTATTGCTACCTATCTGGAACTATCTTTAAACAGATAGTCTAAGACAAGTTTATTGACTCAGCTATCCAGGAGGTGCACAAAAATAAGATGAAAGAGCTTCACATGGGCAATAAAATTGTCAGTGAATACTTCAATAAATTGAAATGATTAGGGACACTGGCCAGAGTACAAGAGAGCATCAATGATGATGGGTGGATAGTTGAGTACCTCAAGATAAGGATACCTCTATCTTATATTAGCATGATCTCTAATATAGGTATCAACATCCTGAAGAGATATGATATGTGGAAAGTTAGGATCATGAAAATGAATTAAAAAAAGCTGTGACAGAAAGCAGCTAGCATAGAAATTGCAATTGAGCAAAAGAAGTCCCATTCGATCAGCAATAGAAAGAATACCCACAGAGGATTACCAGCAAAGAGTAGTATAATATTGACTCTAATCCCTTCTTACACTATTCAGAAAACCAGAACTGGGACTACATATACAGGCAGCAGGAAGCTGATAGACATAGACCAACTCAAGAAGAAAGAGAAGTGTTCCAGTTGTAGACAGAAAGGCCACATATCAAGGAACTGCCCAAAGAAGAAGCATACTCAAGAAGACATTCAGGCTTAAATTGCAGAATTACAGAAGAAAGCAGAAGGACTTGAGGACCTGAGAACAGACACCCAGATCAAAGAAGTAAAAGACAAGGCCAACTAGCAAGCAATTCTGCTAGATCAGTCAAAGGACTTATTGGTGTATCACAAATAGCTGCAGATCAGACTTATATGCTCTCTGTAGATAGTCATATTTATGTGCATTTGAATATACTCCAAGTTATTCTCTCTACTGATGCACCAAAAGAATTGCACAGACAAACTCAACTGCCTATAGGCTGAACAAAGAGAGAGACCCTTAATGAGTGGTTAAAACCATTTGACACAGAGTGGACTTGGCAGAACATCAAGGATGCCCAGACCAGAGAAAAAGCAGTTGCTGTCTTATAAGGATAGATTCATAAATTAAAAATCAGAGAGGTAGATGATAAATTAGTTGAAAAGATAAGAGGAGCGGAACAAGAGAAGGTGCTAGAATAGCTGGATGAACTTCAGAGACTAAAGAGGTTCATCTGATGGCAGAAGGCTTATAGACACAACCTTATAATAAAGGCATAAATACAGACACTCACAAACTATACCACCTTCACCATTATTGCCCTGATTGATAGTGGCTGCATAGGGAGTTCCATCAACTGAGTCTTTATTGACAGGCACCAACTTCCCATTAAAGCCACAGCAGCTTCTATTCCAGTCTATAATGCCAATAGAACTAAGAATCAAGCTGAATCAATCACTGAGTTTATAAAACTCCAATTAACTATCAGAGATCATTTAGAAAGAATTGATCTTGCTATCACTGAATTAGAAACCAAAGAAATATTTCTTGGACATGATTGACTGATATAGTACAACCTGCTTATTAATTAGAAGACCAAGCACATTACCTTCACCTGATGTTGTTGCTGGAAAACACTGTTCACACTTCTGGACAGTGACTCTAAGGATAAATGGGATAAAGAGATAGAGGATGGTGAAATAATTCTCACTATTAACATGGACCCTGCACTACATCTACAAGCAGTCCACCATACCAATGATCTAGCAGCCAAGGCCAACCAGAAGAAGAGGGTCTAAACATTTGAGAAGATGGTGCTCAAATGAGCATGAGACTATTATGATTTATTTGAGAAGGAAAACTTTGATGAACTCCCTGATCTCAAATCATGGGACTATGCCATTAAACTAGTGCTGAATGCAAGCACAAACCTTGATTGCAAGATTTATTTCCTTAGACATCATGAACAACAGAAGCTTGACAAGTTCATTGATAAGAATCTTACCAGCAGGCAGATTTGACTATCCAAGTTGCCAATGGCCTCTCCCTTTTTTTTTGTTAAGAAGAAGGATGGCAAACTTCAACCAGTACAAGACTACTGAAAACTGAACAAGATGATCATTAAAAACTGATACTCTCTACTGCTGATATCAGAGCTTATAGACAAACTTCAAGAGGCTCATTACTACACCAAACTTGATGTTTGATGGAGGTATAATAATATATGGATCAAAGAGGGAGATGAGTGGAAGGCAGCCTTTCAGACCAATCAGAGACTGTTTAAACTGACTATCATGTTCTTTGGACTAACAAACTCTCTAATGATCTTCCAATAGATGATAAATGATATCTTCAAGGATTTAATTGCCACTGGAAAGGTAATCATTTATCTGAACAACATATTGATTATGTCCAAAGACAAGAAAGAACATCAACAACTAGTACAACAGGTATTTGAACTAATGAGAAAGCACAAGCTATTTCTCAAGACCAAGAAATATAAATTTAAGGTCCTGGAAACTGAATATCTAGGAGTAATAATCAGTGAAGAGTATATGAATGGATCCAGTCAAAGTAGCTGGAGTGATGGAATGGTCTGAGCTGACAAGAAAGAAGGAACTCCAGTCATTTCTGGGGTTTACCAACTTTTACAGACAATTTATTCACAACTACAGCAAGATCATGCAACCCATGACACAGCTCACTGATAATGCCTCATGGATATAAAGCATCTCTCAACAAGCAGCATTCAATGACTTAAAGAGAAGGCTGGCCAAAGATATCATTTTCACAATCTCAACTCAAGAAGAAAGGTTTAAGGTGAAAGCTGATTTGAGTGAAGAGGCCATCAGTGCTATCCTCTTGCAAGAACAGAAAGGGAAATGGTGATCCATGACATTTCTCTCTAAGGCCTTATCAACTATAGAAAGGAACTATGAAATCTACAACAAGAAGCTGCTAGCTATCATGTTGGCTCTAGCAGAATAGTGTCATTATCTGATCAGAGCAGCACAAGCATTTGAAGTCTGGACAGATCACCAAAACCTATATTATTTCCATCTTCTCCAGAAACTGAACTGATGACAAGCTCAGTGGGTAACTGAACTTGCTGAGTACAACTATATACTATATCATAAGGCTGGAACAGCCAACAAGAAGGCCAATCTCCTAAGCCAATAGACTGATCACAATCAGAGAGAGAAAGACAATAAGAAGATGATACTATTAAAATCAGAGCATTTCCATGCAATGATAATGCCAATGGAGGAAGAAATCCACACCAAGATATGCAGCACAATGTGATAACTAAGTCTATAGGATCAAAAGATCACAATATCATTAAAATACAAAAGAAGCATTATAAAATGTGATGATCTCCTCTATTATAATAAGTGCATTTACATTCTCTGGCAATCAATATTGCAAGAGGAAATTATTATCATGTCACATGACCATACAATGGCCAGACATTCAGAGATCTCGAAAATGAAGGAGTTGGTGTTGAGAGAGTACTGGTGGCCAAAGCTAGGACAGGACATCAACAAGTATATGAAGGAGTGCAAGATCTGTCAGAGGACCAAAACCTCTATGTGAGCCCAACTAGCACTGCTTCATCCAAATGAGATCCTCACAACTTCTTGGACACACATTTCAGTTAATATGATCATCAGATTATCTGATTGTAATGACTATGATGTGATCATTATTATTATTGACTGCTTCTTGAAGGCTATCATTCTGATCATCTGCACCACTAAACTATCATCACAGAAGTGGGCCAAGATCCTTAGAGATAAAGTCTACTCTAAATATAACATGCCACAAGTAGTTGTTATGATTTTTATCCTTTTACTTTTTTTTTTTTTCTAGATGACCTCTATTTATGCTTAGTCAGAGTGTCTAGAGCAGCACTTAAGACTGTGGGACAGGCTTAGTCATTATAACAAGTCTAATTGGTCATTGTCTTTCAATGCAATAGCATTGTCTGATGACACACAATAAACCTTTTATATATGATAATAATGCCCAAAGACAATAGATATAAAGAACTTGACAACACACAATAAGTAGTAGTATATTTATCTCTGACCTGTACAGTATATAAGACAACTTGCTCTCACTGGGATTCTCCAGCTTTAAGCTAAAGTTTATTCATACCAATCTCCTCTCTTGAGCCAATCATAAGGCTTTACAGCATATTGATCAATATTTACATTAGTGAACTCTAACATTCCACTCAAAGTGTGAAGTGATATCAGTTTATCACATGTTTATAGTCACATGCAACTTGGATCTAATAATTAGCTCAAAGCTTCTAGCTTCTTTTTCTCAAGTCCAATTATGCTGAGAAACTGAATACCCCCTTCTGTGTCCACACCAACTTCTGACATCACTGATGACTATTTTAAACTACTAGCAGCTATCATAGGTATGCTTTTAGGCTTGCTGGCAATCATTCAACTTTGTAGAGGACACCAATCTATAACCACATGGGTAGTCAGATACTACCAAGCATTCTAATAAATACAACAAATTCTATGAAATGTCATCTCTGACTTCTCCTTCTACAACATCTCTCTCTCTGTCCAACAGTCCTTCCAGCCCACAGAAGGAACTATACCCAAAACCAACTCTGGAAACTCACATTTGCAATGTCCTAGGAAAGAAGTAGAGCATTAATACTCACCCTGACTCCTGACAGTGTTAGACTCAAGCATCACATGAATAGAAACACATGATAAACAGATATCTTCTCACACTTCAGGAGATTGTTTGAGTCCACTGATGTGTATTCTGATCAGTGTGTCACAAGGCCTTTGGATTGGCTCAAGTATAGAATAGTGTAAGAATAAACTTTAGCTCAAAGCTGAGGATTTATCAGCAAGAATGAGTCTCCTTAAATACTGTACAAGCTGTGGCTATTGATACTACTATCTATTATGTGTTGCTGTATTCTTTGTGCTCTTTGTTCTTGGGCATCACTACTATATATAAAAGACTGATTGTGCATCATCAGGCAATGCTGTTGCATCAAAAGACAATGACCAACTTGGCCTAGTTGTAATAACTAAGCTTGGTCTCATGGCTCTAAGCACTCATTTAGATGCTCTGACTAAGCATAAATAGGGGTTAATTATAGAAAAGAAATAGAATAAGAGTGAAATTGTAATATTACCTCCTCCTTAAGACCATCATCCTGATGGCTTAAGTTAGGGATAGTTTATAATTCTATATAGTCTCTGTCACATCTATTTATTTTTTATTTACTCACTGGTTAGATTCAGGGCCATAGCCCTTCCAACTAATCAGATAGTCAATGGTAGTTGTTATACCACCATCCTGCACTTTGACTTTTTAGAGTTTGTGATGCAATATTTGATTGATCTCATAGTGTTCCTTATCATTGATCAGGTCTGATGGCAGTGGTAGTGGTTGTTTCTAGTTTGGAAATGCAGATGCAATATATGGGATCAGCAATAATTTGTTGAATATGTTATGAATCTGCCAGTACACTGAGAGACACAGGCAGTATGCCAAGGCTCCAACTTTTGCAATGATAGAGAAGGGATCAATGTGCTTATTGTTGAGTTTGTATTTTGGTCTAGACAGGTGAAGATTTATAGTGTCCAACCAGACTTTGTCTTGGATGGAGTAGGTATATGCAGGGTGGCAGTGTCAATCATATTGGGTTTTCATTGTAGAGGCTACTTTCTCAAGAGTGGCTTTCATTTCATTGTGAATCTTGGTCATGTCTACAGTGAAGTCTATAGATGCAGGGGTCATGGTGCATGTTTGTTTGGTCAAGGCAATATTCAGGTGTCAGCTGTAATTGATAAAGAATGGTGTTTTACTGATTGCTGAGTGAACTCAGTTATTATGTTGGAAAGCTGCAAGGGCCAGCCATTCTACCCAATCATCCTGCTAGTAGTTGATGAAGAGTTGAAGATATTTTTTAATCTCTTGATTTGCCTGTTCCATCTGTCTATCAGTTTGTGGGTGATAAGCTGTTGATGTGTTTCACTTGATGTTCAGAAGACAGTACAAGTTGTCTAAGAATTTAGAGATGAATTGTGGGCCTCAGTCTGAGATGACTACTTGTAGCATGCCATATTTGCTGTAGACTTTATTGTGAAGGATCTTTACCCATCCTTCTGATGTTAGTTTAGTTGAACACATGATAGAAATAATTGCCTTTGAAAACTGATCAACAATGACAATAATAGCATCATAGCCATTACACTCTGGTAGACCTGTGATTATGTCAACTGAAATATGGGTCCATGAGGCTGTCAGTATTTTGTTTGGATGGAGGAGTGCTGCTTGTGGCCAAGTGGAGGCCTTTCCTCATTAGCAAGTTTCACAGGCTTTGATATAATAGATGATGTCATTACCCAATTTAGGCCACCAGTATTCTTAGAGCATGAGTTCTTTTGTCTTGGTGATGCTTGGGTGTCCAGTGGTGGCATGATCATGACAGGTGGCAATGATTTCACCTCTTAATGCTTAGTCTCTCAGGATGTAGATTCATTCATCATAGTAGATCATCTCTCCTTTCTTCTTTATCCCCTGCTCATAATTCAGTAAAGAGGCTACCCTCTGGTCCCACTTGCTAGGATTCTGTGTGATGCTTTTGATTCATTCATGCATCTTTTCCTCTGTTGGCATTATTATAGCTCAGAAATGTTCAAGCCTTAATAATGTCACCCTCTTATTATCATATCCTCCTTGATCATGATCAATATGTCAACTAAGAAGATCAGCCTTCTTGTTGGCTGTTCCAGCCTTATGATATAGAGTGTACTGGTATTGGCTGAGTTCTGTTACCCATTGGACTTGCCTTCAATTCAGTTTCTGTGGCTGCCAGAAGTATTGCAGATTCTGGTGATCTGTCTATATCTTGAATACCTCTGTTGCTCCAATCAGATAGTGCCTCCATTCCTCTAGGGCTAGTATGATGGTGAGTAGTTCCTTGTCATAGATTTCACAGTTCTATTCTGTGACAGTCAAGACTTTTGAAAGAAAGGTTACCAGTCACTATTTTCCATCTTGTTCTTAAGACAGCATGGCACCAATAGCTTCTTCACTAGAATCAGCTTCTATGCAGAACCTTTTGTCCTGTGTGGAGATTGTGAGTACTACATCCTTGGCTAGTCACTTTTTAAGATTGTCAAATGCAGTCTGTTGAAAATGGCTCCATGCTCAGAAGGCATTTCTTGTGAGCTGTGTCATAGGCCAAACTATCTTGCTGTAGTCCCAGATGAACCAGTGGTAGAAATTTGTAAACCTCAAAAGAGACTGAAGCTCTTTCTTCCTGGTGAGTTCTAGCCACTTGGTAACTCCTGTCACTTTGATGAGGTCTATCTGAATGCTTCCTTCACTGATGATCACCTCCAAGTACTCAGTTTTGAGTACTTCAAACTCACACTTCTCTGCCTTGAGGAACAGCTTCTGCTTTCTCATTAATGTCAGTACTTCTCATACCAGTCTCCTATGCTCTTTCTTTGTTTTTGACATGATTAGAATGTCATTGAGATAGATCATCACCTTTCCAGTGTAGATGAGATCTTTGAATATGTTGTTCATCATCCACTGAAAGGTTGCAGGGGAGTTGGTAAGTCCAAAGAATATGACAGTGGGCTTGAATAGCTCTCAATTCATTTGAAAGGCAGCTTTCCACTTATCACCTTCTTTGATTTAAACATTGTTGTATCTCCATTAGACATTGAGCTTGGTGTAGTATTTGGCACTCTGGAGCTTGTCTATTAGTTCTGAGATGAGGGAGAGGGGATAACAGTTTTTAATTGTCATCTTGTTAAGTTCACAATAGTCTTGGACTGGCCAGAGCTTACTATCCTTCTTTTTAATAAAGAAGAATGGCAATGCCATCAGAGACTTTGATAGTCAGATTCTTCCACTAGACAAGTTCTCATCAAGAAACTTATTTAGTTCTTATTGCTTGTTATATCTGAGAGGATAGGTTTTGCAGTCAAGGTTTGCATTTGCATTGGAAATTAGTTTGATGGTGTAGTCCCATGGCTTCAGTTCTGGGAGCTTGTCAAAGCTCTCTTTTTTGAACAAGTCCTTGAAGTCTTGGGCTCAGTCAGGTATCATTTCCTCAAATGTCTTTTCCTTCTTCTGTTCATTGGCCTTGGCTGCCAGATTGTTAGCATGATATACTGTGCAGATGTGGATCTCTCACTGGATGTCTATGGCAAGAATAGTCTCTCCATCTTCCATCTCCTCATTCCATTGATCCTTGGGATCTTCATCAAGAAGTTCAAAGAGTAGTCATCAGCATCTATACTGGGCAAATGTTATTTTCTCAGTCTTCCAGTTGATCAACAGGTTATGTCTGATCAGCCAGTTGTGTCCAAGAAAGACTTCTTTGGTCTCTAAGTCAGTTATAGCTAAATCAATCCTTTCAGAGTGGTCACTGATTGTGAGCCTGAGTTTGATGAACTCCATAATCAAGCCAGCTTGGTTTTTTATTCTGTCTGCATTATAAATGAGAATTAGAGCTGCTATAGCCTGGGTGAGAAGTTGATGTTTGTTGACAAAAGCCTGATTAATTGAACTTCTCATACAGCCACTGTCAATTAAAGCAGTGATGGCATGAGTTGATCAGGACATGAGCATCTCAATCTGGATCTTAGCCAGTAGATCTTGTCCCATTGTCTTGGATTGACAGATGAACTTCTGTGGGCCCTGAAGCTTGTCGAGCCACTCCAAGACTTAGCAGCACTCAGCCTTCCTCATTCCTTCAATCATCTCATCAATTACTTCTTCAGCCTAGGTTCTGTGAACCCAATTTTTAAGTACAGCTTTCACCATAGCCTCAGTTTTAGCATCTTTGATGGCTCACCAAGTCTATTCAGTGTCAAATGGCTTGAGCCAGTTGGTGAGGCTCACTGCCCCTGTTCAGCCCTTGAGCACTTGAGTTTTTGTTTGTGATTCATTGGTGTGCTGAGATAATCAGGGTATATTTAAATGTATGTTTAAGTTATGCATAGAGATAACTACAGAAGTACTGTCAGTCTGACTAGTAGCTGTTGTAGGCACACTATGAAAGTTCTTGGCTGATCCAGTAGAATTGCTCACTGGTCAGCCCCTTCTTTTACTTCTTCCACCTTTGTGTTTATGCTGAGTTTCTCCTCTTTCTTTTGTAATTCAGCAATCTGAGCTTGGATGTCTTCTCTAGTTCACTTCTTCTTCAGGCAGTCTTTGGCCATGTAGCCCTTCTGTCTGCAGTTGAAGCACTTCCCTTCTTTCTTCATCTGGTCTATATCTATGGGCTTTCTCATCTCTGTGTAAGTTGTTCCAGTTCTCATCTTCTGTGCACCATAGGTTGGGGCCATTGAGGTTTCTGATAATTTTTTGGCAGTTGTCTCTGACTTAGGGTTGTTTAGAGTTAGTGGAGTCAACTTCTTCGAGTAGTCTTGCAGTATCAATTGCTCTGCTTTCTGCCTTTGTCACTTCTTGTACATCTCAATGATTCTTTCCTTTCATTCATCATATCCTACTGGCATTAGTGCTTTAATGCCAATAGCAGAGATTATTATGATGTATGAGAAGAGGATGCCTCTCTTGAGGGCCTCAACTATTTGTCTATCATTTGCTATATTGTCTCAGATGCTAGCAAGCTTTGCAAGCCATTCCAGCTTGTCAAAGTAGTCTGTGGCCACCTTATCTCTCATCTTGTAGTCTTTGATCTTCTGCTTGTGTATTTTCTGTACTGCTGGATCAATGAATTTATCATGCAGCATTTGTTTAAAGACTGGCCACAAGGGATATCAGTAATATTCTCAGGTGGTTGACTAGAAATTCAGAGAGATGAGGATCCACCAGGTCTTTGCCTTCTCCTCAAGATATGAAGTGGCAAAGACAATCTTGTTCATATTAATGCCAAGGTATCCAATATAAACTTTGAAGTATTGTTTGCAGTTGATCAAGAAGTGGTTAATATTATCAGATGCCCTCTTAAAGGGGTGGAGCTTGCAGAGCAGGTCAGGTTTGCACTGCAAGATGGCAGCATTGTCAGGCAGTGGGCCCATGAGATTGGGCCAGTCCAAAAATGGTGGGCACTGCCATTCTCATGGTGGTTCTGAAAACAAATGGAGAGAGTTATTGTCTGCAACAGGACTCTCTTGTGAGACAGCTTCTTTTCAGATGATGATGCCATTTTTCATAGTGAACCCTAATCATACTGCTTCAGGATCATCCTTGACCAGTTCCTTTCCTGTGCTGCTCTCAGATCCTTCATCAGGTGGGGGCTGAGCCCTTAGAATTCAGCTTCCTCTGCCAGTCTATGAGTTTTGATACAAGCTCAATAATGCTGCCAGCATTGGTCAGATCTGAGTTAGCCTGGTGGCCATAGATTGGGAGAAAGAGACAGAGTATGAAAAAGTGCTGTAGATAGATGGAGCTATATATATGGCTTGTTTTGGGGTGATGGGTGGCAACCATGACATCAGTTGAATTGGTTATGGCACCTGGTATTCTGGTGGTCTGCTGACCAGATCCTTGGAATGGTTCTTGTTGTATTGCTGAGCAGCATAATCAGTTGCTGCATGTCTTAGGATTTCTGTTTATTTGTTAGATTCTGAATTAATATATAATTTTCCCATTTGTGATGCCAACCAGTTGGTGTTATACTATAAGAACTTTACCTCTTTCATATACAATTTCTGATACTCCTGTGCTCAGGTCCTCTGAATTTCTTCTTCTAATGCCTTCTTGTCTATATCCTCTATAAGCTCATAGATGTGTTCTCCACCAATGCAGGGTGGTCCACTGCTTTCAGTTTCCTCATCCTCCTTAAGCTTATCATCCTCTTTCTCTTTCTTGAGGAGAGAAGTAACAGGCAGATCATAAAAACTCTTCTCATCCTCTGGCAGTCATACTGTCTTTGTTGACCTGCTGCTTTGGCTGGATGCTGGGTCCAGCAGTGAGGCTTGAAAAGTTTGAGGCATTAAGGTAGGTGGAGGCAGGTTGGCTTCTGATATCAGAGTCATACTGGTTCCCTCCTGCTGCTCACACTATCTCCACTTGCTTATAATAGAGGCAGATGTGTTGACAGTATTTGTCATCAAGGAGCTGCCTGACCACTTGACTTCCAAGGAACTCTTAGAGAGCATGGGTGGAGATGTAGGTATTACTAGGTACTCATAGTTTGTAGTGCCCAAGGATAGACTCATCATCCTCAAATGTGGTGTCAGCACTAGAGGTTCATCAGAGAGAGGAATACTGGGGAGTTGGAGGGCATCAGAAGGGTTCTGAGACATTATCCTGAGTTGGAGGAGTGACTCTGCTACTTTGAGCTTCATCGGCTGTGAGGACTTTTGTGTTTTCCCAGTGCTCTGGGGCTCAGAAGTCAGATTCAGCAGTACTAGGTTCTCTGAATACTGAGGTTGAGAGAGATCAGTTGGCTCATACTGGAGCAAGTATAGATACAACTTCTGGCTAGAGCTCATACTAGTTGAAGATATTGGCTCTCTCCAGTTGGACCCTTTCAACATTCTGCTGCTGGTTCTGATGCTGCTGGTTATACTCAGCAGCTTTGTTTGCCTCTCTCCTTCTGTTGATAATACACTTCTCAAGCTCACTGTAGGCTGGCTGCAGATCATTTCACTGTCTCTGTTCCTCCTATCAGAGGGCTTCTTTATAGTTGAATAGGATGTTGAGGTCCCATGTGAGGAATAGGCAGTAAATGATTTCATTTCTGTTCTCTCAGAACTGATGCTCATTGTTGAGCCAGTCTGAGAGGGCCTGCTCCATCCTGCCACTGGTTCTGATAGAGTGATAGGACATATTGGGGATGCTATAAGGCTGACTTCCAGATGTTATGCTGTGAGATCTTGGAGCCATCTGAGTGACATTGAGGGAATCTCTGGCACAGTCAGCAATCTCATGGGTTCAAGAGGTGCTGGAAGAGTTGGGAGAGGGCTGCTGAGGGGTATCTTCTCAGATGTCTTCTTTGTGATGGAGAAAAGGGTTGAGACTCATGGATTTCTGAAGCCTGTGATATGAGGGTTGCAGTCTCTACTAGTTCATCAAGAAGGGTATCAATATCTTTCTTCTTTTTGAATATCCCCTTAATGCAGGCAGCTAGATCTGGCTTCAGATAAGAGGCTTATTGTGGGCTGGTGGAATGTTTGTCAGGATTCAGGGATATTATATAGAGGTAAGTCAGAGGTTACATTTCATAGAATATGTTGAATATATTGAAACTCATTGTAATGTCTGATAGCTCAAGTGGTAATTAAACAATGTCTCTGGCACAGCTGGATAATCACCAACAATCCCAACAAAGTTCTAATGATGGATGCAAAGAGTTCAAAGAACTCTCAGTCAAAGTTCAGGTTTGATGTATTGATAGAGAGAATTCAGTTTCATCTATACTATAGTGTGTGAGGAAAGAGAAGAGGAAGCTTCAAGCTAATTGTTAAACCTAAGTGTCACATAAATAGAAATACATGATAAACAGAAGTCTTCTTGCACTTTGAGAGATCATCTGAGTCCACTGATGCATATTCTGATCAGTGTGTCATAAGGTCTTTGGATTGGCTCAAGTATAGAATAGTGTAAGAATAAACTTTAGCTCAAAACTGGAGATTTATCAGCAAGAGCAAGCCTTCTTAAATACTGTATAAGCTGTGGCTATTGATACTACTACCTATTGTGTATTACCATGTCTTTTATGCTCTTTGTCCTTGGGCATCACTACTATATATAAAAGACTGATTGTGCATTATCAGACAACACTATTGCATTGAAAAACAATAACTGACTTGATCTAGTTATGATGACTAAGCTTGGTCTCACAGCCTTAAGCACTCATTTAGGTGCTCTGACTAAGTATAAATAGAGGTTAATCATAAAAAAGAAATAGAATAAGGGTGAAATCATAACAGACAGCTATTATCTGAAATAATGACAACTCTTAGGCTACAGAGTTTTGAAGACCAAGACCTGACATGCCAATCCTGCACATTGAGTGCATAGACATTTCCAGCTACATCCCTACAATGAGGGCAACCCTCTCAACTGCATCCTCTGAGCCCAGCATTGGACACCATGCCAGAGATTCCCTTAATGCCTCTAGGATGGCTTCAAGAGCCTGAAGCACCTCTCCAAATGACAGCCATGGATCCTTATACATGACACTGACAGAAAGTGGAGAGAGTATCCCTGGAGAGATTTATATCAAGAACTAAAGCACTAACAGTGAGGGAGGAAGAACAGAGGTCATCAAAAGTGACAACAGATACTTTGCTGATGACAGTGATGAGAAAAGATATTAGCAGGTGGCAGCAGCTGCAGTCAAGCAAATAGAGCACTATCAGAGCAGCAGTGCTCCAGGTAAAACAGGAGGCATATGAATGCCACTAAGCATATTACAACAGGTTGACCCCATTGACTCAGTCCTCTCCCAAGAGAACAAAATTTGACATACCAAACCCCTTGCTGAGTATACATGAGAGCAGGCACATGAGAAGTACAAAGCCACTTAGAAGGATGTCATTTTTAGATGATACCTCTGAAGACAAGAGGCTATAGAGTGGAGGATGGGCTCTGAGAGCCCATACACCAACACCCCTATCATTGGCACTGAGTCCAATTCTCTGTTCTGAGAGCCAAGTATCTCCACTCTCTCAGAGCCTGACTTATGGGCAGAGCCTCTAGAAAGCATTATCTATGTGGATGATATTCACTAAAGGGCATTGCTTGATCTCAATGACAACTGTCTGCTTTTTTATAGGACTGACTCAATTGCTGAAACTGATGATATCCTAGAGTATAAAGACCACTGCTAAAATATTAGCAGAAGCATTAGAGGCAATAACAAGCACATTGACTCCACTGGAAACCTCAAGTGAGTTCTGGACAGGTCTATTACCACCCTCTTTCTTTGACCCTGATTTTACAAGAACTTTTACTAATATCACTGAATAGTGGTGGCAGAAGCAGCAAAAAGAGATACAGAAGAGCAGCTATAAAAAAGACAAGAGTCTTCTTCTTGCCTCAGACCTGGAGATGTGGGATTCAGTAACCAGCACTAAGCAAATAGTGGTTCAGCCAGACATTCTGGACATTTACAATCCATGTGACAGTTCTCTCCCTGAGGGGGATGTGGAAACTGCAGATAGCTGGGTGGACAATGAGAGGGAGGACTCTCTATCTGAGTGGGCAAGTGTATTCGAGCAGAAAATAACTGACAAGGAATTAATAGAAAGAGCATGAGAGGAGCATAAAGGAGAGTTTATATAGCTGTACCAGAAAGGTGTAGCCACCTTATAAACAGATGACACCTGGTTGGTGTCACCCATGAGACAAAGATATACTGTCACTAATCAAGTTGAGCACATAGACATTCTCTAGTATGCAGCTATAGAATAGGCTATTTTTATTTACAATAAAAAATATTTAAAAAACCAACTAGCATCATTACTGGCATATAAGCCTAAGTATAATATTGGACCAATGCTATAGACACCAAGTGTAGCACTCAGCTGGACCATATACATAGCACTCTCCATTCAAACAACATCATCCCAATATATGTTTGCAATCTCAGCCATCTGAAGTATGACATCTTGGCTCACACAAAGCCAACTCAGGCTAAGGAACCCTTATCAGAATCTATGGGTGCAGCCTATGTGCTAACTCTTTGCTGGCCAACCTCTGTCAGATGAGACCAAGAGAAGTGAGAAGGCATCAGAAATCAATAACTCTGAAGAAAACAATTCTGAGGCAGTAGAATTAAAATTCACTATTCAGAATGAACACATCATGTGTAAGAAAGCACAGCCACTGGAGAGTCCTGTTGCCAATGACAACTCCCTACATTTGTTTCTAGGACTTCTGACATCCTGAAACATCCTGCTCTTTGGTGGAATCCCAAATCTAATGACCACACTTGCTGCTGATACAGCCATTCTCAACTGCCAGCCTGATCTTCTATGCAACCTCTGCTCCTTCAAGGGGGTATCCAATGACATGGACTGATTCCTAACTGACTGTGACTAATACTTTCAAGTATACTCTCCCTTTTTCATTCTCAATATGTATAAAGTCAGCTTTGCCTCTATATATCTGGAGGATAAAGCAAAAACATAGTGAGTGCTTCTTGCCCTCATATTCTGGTCTACCATATGACAATATTACTAATATTCCTTGTAGCCAGTGTTTAAGCAAATAGTAATCGACAAATTTACAGACTCCACTATTCAGAAGGTGCACAAGTAGAAGATAAAGGATTATAAGATAGGGGACAAACCTGCTAGAGTGTACTTCAATGAGCTGAAATGACTTGAGAAGCTTGCCAGAGTTTATAATAATGTTACAGACACTAGATGAATGGTTGAATACATGAAGATGAAAGCTCCAACTTTTTATCTAATAATGATCTCAGCTATTAGGCAAAATATTCTGAAAGGATATGATAAATGGAAGGCCCACATTGTCACCATGTATAAGGAAAGGCAGTGACAGAAGGTGGAACAGACTACTTTGACAGAAGAACAGAAACATCAGAGGCAAGACATAAAATCCACCTCTCCTAATTTAACCACACTTGCCAAGCCCAATGGCTCATTCTCAACTTTCTCATATAACAAGAAGAAAACCAGTATGAGCAGAACATTTACCAGAATAAGAAAGCCAATAGATATGGATCGACTCAAGAAAGAGGAGAAATGTTTCAATTGCAGCTAAAAGAGCCACATAGTATGAGATTGTCCACAGAAGAAGAGCAAGTGCATCCAGGAAGATATCCAAGCTCAGATTGCTGAATTACAGCATGA
Source organism: Guyanagaster necrorhizus (assembly GCF_019112545.1). Lineage (NCBI taxonomy): Eukaryota > Fungi > Basidiomycota > Agaricomycetes > Agaricales > Physalacriaceae > Guyanagaster > Guyanagaster necrorhizus. The sequence goes on from NW_025064963.1 coordinate 28,195, forward strand.
AGATAAAGCTCTCAGACTGGAGACAAAGATTGAGGAAGTAAAAGACAGGGCTGAGCAGTGAGCAATTCCACTGACTCAGCCAAAACATTGAGTGATGTGTCATACTCAGATGTGGGATGGACTGACAATATTTCTGTAATACTACTTATGTCTAAATTATACATGCATTTGAATATATCTGATGTTAGACTCAAGTGTCACATGAGCAGATATACATGATAAATGACCACTACCTTGCACTTCAGGTAAAACAATCAAGTCTACTGATGCATATTCTGATTGGTGTATCACAAGGCCAATAAAGTCAGCTCAAGTATAGAATAGTGTGAAGATAAACTTTAGCTTGAAGCTAGGGATTTACCAGTGAGAGTGAGCCTCTTAAATACTGTACAAGGTCTGCTAATAATACTACATACTTATTGTGTGTTTCTCTGTCTATTGTGCTTATTGTTCTTGAGCATTGTTACTGTACACAAAGGGTTAACTATATATTGTCAGGCAATGTTGCTGCATCAAAAGACAATGACAGACTTGGCTAGTTGTGATGACTAAGCCTTGTCCCACAGTCCTAAGCACTTGTTCTAGCACTCTGATTAAGTATAAATAAAGATTAAATCAGGAAAGAAATGAAAAAATCATAACATTACCCTCTCCTTAAAACCATCATCCTGATGGCTTAATTTAGGGATAACTCATAGTTGTGTATGGCATTGTCAGTGTTCATTAGCTTTTTGTTCACCCACTGGTTGGATTCTGGCCTGTAGCTCTTCCAGCTGATCAGATAGTCAACTGTGGTCATTATTCCACCCTCTTTTGCCCTGATTTTTCAGAGCTTATGGTTTAAAACCTGATTGACTTCATAGTGTTCTTCATCATCAATAAGGTCTGAGGGTGGAGGTGAAGGTCATTCTTGGTTAGGAAATGCTGAGGCAATGCATAGTGTTAACAATATCTCATTAAAGATGTCATGAATTTTCCAAGTGAGCAGTAGTTGGAGTTTATAAGCACTGGCTTCCACTTTAGAGATTATTTGGAAGAGGCCAGTGTGCTTGTCAGCTAATTTGCACTTTGGGCATGAGAGGTGAAGGTTGATTGTATCAAGCCAGACCTTGTCATTTAATGAATATGTGTGTGCAGCATGATAGTGTTTGTCATATTGCTGTTTCATTGTGGTTGCAGCCTGTTCAAGAGCAGTCTTGGTTTCAGAGTGAATTTTTGTCATGATGGTGGCAAAATCTGTAGATACAGGAGTGGTAGTCCAGTGTCATTCTATCTGAATGACATTTGAGTGGTATCTATAATTGACAAAGAATAGTGTTTTTCCTGTCACTGAGTGTACTCAGTTATTGTGTTAGAAGATGGTGAGAGCCAGTCATTCTATCCAGTCATCTTGTTGATAGTTAATAAATAGGTGGAGATACTTTTCCACCTCCTGATTTGCACATTCGGTTTGTCTGTCAGTCTGAGAGTGGTATGTGATGGATGCATTTTGTTTGATGTTCAGAAGACAATAGAGGTCATCCAGAAATTTAGAGATAAATTGCAGTCCTCTATCTGAGATAATCACTTGAGACATGCCATACTTAGCATAAACCTCATCGCATAGGATTTTTGTTCATCTCTTAGAAGTCAGTTCTGTTGAACAAGTGATTGGGATAATTGCTTTGGAGAATCAATTAATGATGATGATGATCACATCATAGCTGTTACAGTCTGGCAGTCCTGTGATTATGTTGATAGAGATGTGAGTCCATGGTAATAATAGAACCTCATTCAGATAGAGCAGTGCAGCCCAGGCCTATATTGATGACTTGCCTCATTGGCAGACTTCACATACCTTGATATATACAGTGATGTTATTATCCATCTTGCCAGTGGTTGTGTGATTATAGCATGTTGCAATAATCTTGCCACAAAGAGCTTGATCCTTAGAGATGTATATTTGTCTATTATAGTGGATCATTCCTGCTTCCTTTGTTACTTCTTATTTGTGATTGAGTGACAGTGCTATCTATTAATCTTATTTGTGTGTATCTTATATCACACTTTTGATGTGCTTGTGAATTTCTTCTTTGGTAGGCATGATTATGGCCTGGAGGTGTTCCAGTTTTAGGAGGATTACTCTCTCATTGTCACTTTCTCTCTGGTCATGGTTGGCCCTCTGATTGAGTAGGTCTGCCTTTCTATTAGCTGTGCCAGCTTTATAGTGTAACATATATTCACATTCTGATAGTTCTGTCACTCATTGAGCTTGTTGCCAATTCAGCTTTTGGGGCAGGCAGAAGTATCAGAGGTTTTGATGATCAGTCCAGACTTTGAAAGCCTGGACCAATCTAATTAGGTAATGTTATCATTTAGCCAGGGCAAGCATTATAGCTAGTAGTTCCTTGTCATAGATCTCATAGTTGCATTCCATGATTGTCAGAGATTTTGATAGGAATATGACTGGTCTTTATTTGCCATCCTGTTCTTGAGAGAAGATGACACCAATGGTGCCTTCACTTGAGTTGGCCTCAATACAGAACTTTTCATTTTGAGTTAGAATAGTGAGGATGATATCTTTAACTAATCATCATTTGAGGTTATTAAACACTGCTTGCTGGAAGAGACCTCAGGTCCATGAAGCATTGCTGATCAGCTGTGTCATTGATTGGACCATCTTGCTGTAGTTGTGAATGAACTGGTGGTAGAAGTTGGTGAATCTGAGGAAGGATTGTAACTCCTTTTTTGTGAGTTTTGGCCACTCTATTACTTCTGTCACCTTGATGAGGTCCATCTTGATGCTTCCTTTACTAATGGTGACTCTGAGGTATTCAGTCTTGAGTACCTTGAACTCACATTTCTTGGCCTTGAGGAAAAAGCAGTATTTTCTCATCAGGGCCAATACTTGTCAGACTGTTTGTTGGTGCTCCTCTTGAGTTTTGAACATAATTAAAATATCATCCAAGTAAATGGTGACCTTTCCAGTGGTGATGAGGTCTTTAAATATGTCATTTATCATCCACTAGAAGGTTGCTGGTGAATTGGTGAGCCTGAAGAACATGACTGTTAGCTCAAATAATCTTTAGTTGATACAGAAGGCAGCTTTCCATTCATCACCCTCCTTGATCTGTATGTTGTTGTAGCCTCAATGGACATCAAGCTTGGTGTAGTATTGGGTGCCCCAAAGTTTATCCATAAGCTCAGAGATTAATAGGAGTAGATAACAGTTTTTAATCATCATCTCATTGAGTCTTTAGTAATCTTATACTGCTTGGAGTTTGCCATCTTTCTTCTTGACAAAGAAGAAGGGGGAGGCCATTGGAGACTTTGATGGTCAGATTCATCCAGTGGAGAGGTTTTTGTCCAGAGACTTATTGAGTTCTTGTTGTTCATTGCTGCTAAGTGAGTATACCTTGCAGTCTAGGTTGGTGCTAGTATTAGAGATCAATTTGATAGCATGATCTCAGGGTTTTAGATCCAGTAATTTATCAAAACTCTTCTTGTTAAATAGATCACAGTAATCCTATGCTCATTCTAGCACCATCTCTTTGAATGTTTTTTTTCTCTTTTTCTGCATTAGCTTTTACTGCCAAGTCGTTGGCATGATGAATCATGCAGATATATATGGTCTCTTGTAAATTTATAGCAAGAATGGTTTCTTCATCCTCTATTTCTTCATCCCATCAATTCTTGAAATTTTCATCAGATAACTCAAAGGGGATTTTGTGGCATTGATATTACATAAATGTGATGCAGCCAGTTTTCCAGTTAATTAATGGGTTGTGGCAGATCAGCCAGTTATGACCAAGGAAGACTTCCTTGGTTCCAAGGTCAGTAACAGCCAGATCAATCTGTTCAGAGTGGTTTCTAATCATGAGCTGAAGCTCAATGAATTCAGTGATAGAACTGGCTTGGTTCTTGGTTCTATTGGCATTGTAAACTGGAATCAGAGCTGCTATGGCTCTGGTAGGAAGGTTATGCTTGGCAACAAAAGCTCAATTGATTAAGCTACCTGTGCAGCTGCTGTCAATCAGAGCAGTTACTGCATAGGTGCTATGGAATGTGAGTATTTCAATCTGAGCCTTGGCTAGAAGGTTGTGACTCAGAATCTTGGTTTGCTGGATGAACTTTCAGGATCCTCATAACTTGTCAAGCCATTCCAGGGCTCAGCATCATTTGGCTTTCCTCATGCCTTCAATCATTTCATCAATTACTTCTTTGGCATGGGTTTTGTGGATCCAGTTCTTGAGCATGACTTTTGCCACTGCTTCATCTTTCATGTCTTTGATGGCTCACTAAGTCTATTCAGTGTTGAATAGCTTTAGTCAGCTGATGGAGCTTGCTGCCCTTGTTCAGCCTGTAGGCAGTTGAGTGTTTCTCTTAGGTGATTCTGATTATAGAGTGGTGAAGTCAAGTGTTACAATTTTTCCATTTTCTTCCTGATTTAACCCCTATTTATGCTTAGTCAGAGTGCCAGAATGAGTGCTTAGGACCATGGGACAAGGCTTAGTCATCACAACTAGCCAAGTCTGTCATTGTCTTTTGATACAGCAATGTTGCCTAATAATGCACAGTTAACCCTTTGTGTACAGTAATGATGCTCAAGGATAATAAGCACAACAGACAGAGAAACACACAATAAGTATGTAGTATTATTAGCAGACCTTGTACAGTATTTAAGAGGCTCACTCTCACTGGTAAATCCCTAGCTTCAAGCTAAAGTTTATCTTCACACTATTCTATACTTGAGCTGACTTTATTGGCCTTGTGATACACCAATCAGAATATGCATCAGTAGACTTGATTGTTTTACCTGAAGTGCAAGGTAGCAGTCATTTATCATGTGTATCTGCTCATGTGATGCTTGGGTCTAACAATTAGCTCAAAGCTTCTAGCATTCCTTTCTCAAGCCCAATTGTGCTGAGAAACTGAATGCCCTCTTTCAACAACAATGACTTTAACTTCAATCACAAGTTCTTCAAACTCCTTGCTTCTATCATTGGAACACTGATTGGCTTATTGGTGATCATCCAGCTGTGCCAGAGATGCCATTCCATCACTGTCTGAGCAATCAGACATTATCAAGAATTCCAGCATATCCAATGAATCCTATGCAATGTAACCTCCGATCTTCTCCTTTATGACATCTCAGAATTCTGACAAACAACCTACCAGTCCCCAGAAGCCAGAAATAGCAGCTTGCATCAGGGGGATAGTCAGGAAGAAGAAGGAAGACAATGCTCCTCTTGACCCAGAGACCAGCACTCTTGCATTCTAGAGAGATATAGGATCTTTGTATCAGATGCTGTCCCTAACAATGAAGACCAAGACCTCCTAAAGGACTTTTTCCAGCAGTCCCCCTCTCTCAGCCATACCACCATCTCTCATATCCATGAGGTTGCTGACTGTGTCTGAGACTCTCTTGATGCCACTTGAATGGCTTTAAGATCTCACTCACTGACATCTCATGGCCAGTCTCACAGCTTCCCCTCTCCAGCCTGCTCTGCCAGAACCAGCACAGAGATGGGGTGGGCTCTCTCTAATTGGCTTGCTGATGAGCAAAAAATTTGAGAACAGCAGGAAGATGTTATTCACTAATACTTTTCAACTTGGAACCTCAACATTCCTTTCAGCTATGATGATGTCATTCAGCAAGAAGAACATAGGTGGCAGAATGAGCTGCAGCCAGTACATAGTGAGCTTGAGAACTGGCTCACAGAAGAGGGTCAGCAATAGAGGAAAAGAGCAGCCACCAAGCATGACTATCAGAACTGAGACTGCTAGTGAGAAATTAAAAGGGACTGGCTGGTCAGAGCTGACCTCTTCAACTAGTATGAGTTATGACCAGAGGTCACCAGTGTACTCATGCCAGTATAGGCCAACCTCTCCCTTTCAACCCCCATCTTTAGAGAACCCAGCACTGCCAGCAGTAGAACCTCAGAACATTGGGCTGATAGTATCTAAGTTAGAGAACAAAGGACTACTGAATGCCTTCTGATCCCTTAATATCCTTCTTTCTGACAAACCCTCAGTGCTGACACTGCATTCAGAAGTGATGAGTCCATTCTCAGACACTATGGGCTATGAGTCTCTGGTAATGCCCACATCCCTGCCTGTGCTCTCCAAGGATTTCTTAGAAGTAAGGTTGTTGGGCAGCTTCTTAATGATAATCACAGATGAAATATCCAGCACTATCACAAGCGAATAGAGATAATGAGAGTGGCAGGAGGAAATCGGTATGATTCTGATATTAGAAGCCAACCTGCTTCCACCTATCTCTATGCCTCAGATATTTTGGGCCCTGTCACTGGGCCAAGTACTCAGCAAGGATAATGGATCAATGATACAACCACCAGGGGACATAGAGAGTTCTTATGTCTCATCTGGCACTTCCTCCCCCCCAAGGAAGAGGAGGATGACAACCTCAGGGAGGGCAAGAAAACTGAAAGCAGTAACCCACCTCAGGCAGGAGAGAAACTCACCTATTTAAATATTGAAAGCACTGATAAAAAAGTACTAGAAGAAGAGATACAAAAAGCAAGGATGCAGAAGTATCAGAAGTACTACCTGTGAGAGGTAAATTTCTTATAGCATGACACTGCATGGGCAGCATCACAAATGAGATAATTATACTTGAATTTCACATCTGATAAATAAATAAAAATTATAAGACATGTGGCAACCAACTATGCTGCTTAGCAATATAACAAGAGGCACCCCAAAAATCTGGTCAGCAGGCCTCTGGCATACCAACTGGCCTCCCTGGTATGACCAATACCACAGACACTCCCTATCACCTCAAAACAAGCCATGTATAGAGCTCTATCAGTCCAAAGTACATTTTCATACTCCACCCCATCCAAGTTCTTTACAGCAACTAAGTTAACCCAGATGCAGACTCAGCTGCAACAGCCTCTGGTTTTCTATTGAAATCCCTAGACTGGTAGAGAGAGCTGAATTCTGGGAGCCCAGCCCCTATTTGATAAAGCTACAGGAAGCAGAAAGGGGAAGGTGCTAGTCCAAGATGATTCCAAGGTGGTCTGACTAAGATTCACCATCAGAGATGAAGTAATTGTATGAAAGGAAGAGGCACCCTGAGAAAGCCCAGTTGCTGACAATAATTCACTGCACTCATTTCCAGGGCCACTGACTGACTGGCAATGTCCACTCTTCTCTGACTGGCCTAACCCAATGGGCTCTCTCTCTGATAATGCCACCATACTACAATATCAGCCCAACTTACTTCGAAAACCCTGCTTCTTTAAAGGCATATCAGATGATATCAACTGATTTTTAGTTGATTGCAAATAATACTTTGAGGTCTATATTGGGTATCTCAGCACTGATATGAACAAGATCATCTTTACTGCCTCCTATCTTGAAGAGAAGACAAAAACCTGATAGATTCTTATCTCTCTGAACTTCTGATCATCAGCTCAGGAGCATTACTGCTATCTCTTATAGCTGGTATTCAAACAAATACTGCATGACAAATTTATCAATCCCACAGTCCAAGAAGTGCACAAATAGAAAATCAAAGAATACAAGATGGGTGACAAAGCAGCTATAGACTATTTTGATAAGCTAGAATGCCTCATGAAGCTTGCCAGAATACAGGATGATATAGCAAATAATTGTTAGGCCCAAGTTTCATGTGACTATCAACATGTGATAAACAGTTCAGTACCTCGCACTTCAGGTATGTCTGACTGAGTCCACTGAAGTTAATAGTGGAAGTGAATCAAGGCTCAAGTAGTAAGAGCTTGAGAGTAGTTTGGTGAAGATAAACTTTAGTTCAAGACTGGGGTATTACAGCGAGAACTAAGCTACTTAAATACCGTTCTGTTATCTGGCTATAAATAAATGTTCACAAAAGATATTGTCTGCTGTAGAGCTGCTACCCCTGCTGTTGTCAGGTTCTCCACAAAAGCTGTTGTCTTGCTGTTGTGCTCATTATTGTTGCAGTGCATGGTGGGACAAAAGGAGCATTGTCTCTCCCTTCACAGCACACAGCAGTGCAATAGGAGAATGATTGACTGGGCTGCTGAGCTAAGCATTCCCACAGTCATAAGCGCTAGCCTAAGCACTCTGACTAAGCTGAGATAGGGATCATTTCTGAGGAAAAAGAAAAGAAAATAGGAAAAATCGTAACATTACCCCCTTCTTAAAACCATTGTCCTGATGGTTAAGTTAAGGGTAAGACTCCCCCCCTCATAGAAGGAGGTGGCCGATCTGCTGGACCCATTCATCTTTTTGAAGATTCATAAAGACATTGGCCCTTAGTTGTTCCCTTTTCTTGTTGCAGGATCTTGAACTGCGAGAGTGGTGGGTCCATGCTCTGTTTTGTTGTTATGTCATGACTTTCGATTTGTTGCAGGCTGCCTGTAGACCCATCGTATGCATGTGTCACATTGCTTCTCGTTGTATGTCCCATAGTAACTTTGTTGTTTCACAGTTCGTAGTCATGTATTGCATCTTCCGCATTCATATATTTTTCGTTGACCCACTGGTTTGATTCTGGTCCATAGCCTTTCCAACTGACCAAGTAGTCGACCATTGTTTTCATGCCTCCGCCTCACGCTTTAACCCTCCAGGTTTTGTGGTTTAACACCTCGTCGATTTTGTACTGTTCTTTGTCGTCAATGAGTTCTGGTGGGGGTGGAGGTGATCATTCTTAGTTTGGAAAAGCTGGTGCCACATATAGTGTTAATAATGTTTCATTAAAAACATCATGAATTCTCCAGGTGGGTGAAAGTTTCAGTTTATATGCGGATTTGCCGATTTTCACGACGATTTTGAAAGGACCTGTTCATTTGTCTGCCAGTTTTTGTTTTGACCTTGGTAGATGAAGGTTCGTGGTGTCCAACCAAACTTTGTCATTGGTTGAATATTCATGTGTGGCCCATCAGTGTTTGTCATACTGCTTTTTCATGGTTAAAGCAGCCTTTTCTAGGGCAGTCTTTGTTTCTTCATGGATCTTTGTCATTGTCATTGCAAAGTCTGTTGATGCCGGTGTTGTTGTGTGGAACCATCCTATTTGCACAACTGGTGGGTTCCATCCATAATTCACAAAGAATAGTGTTTTACCTGTTGCAGAGTGAATTCTGTTATTGTGTTGGAACGCTGCTAGTGCTAGCCATTCTGTCCAGTTGTCTTGGCGGTAACTGATGAAAAGTCATAAATACTTTTCAATCTCTTGGTTGGCCTATTCTGTTTGGCCGTCTGTCTGTGGGTGGTATGCCATTGAGGCATTCCTCGTGATGTTGAGCAGTCAGTACAAATTGTCCAAGAATTTGGATATGAATTGTGGTCCCCTATCGGAAATCACTACTTGTGGCATGCCATATTTTGCATAAACCTCATCCCATAGTATTTTTGCCCATCCCTCAGATGTCAATTCTGTGGAACAGGCGATCAGAATGATCGCCTTCGAGAAGCGATCGACTATGACAATGATTGCATCATAGCCATCACTTTTAGGAAGTCCAGTTATCATATCCACCGAAATGTGGGTCCATGGTGATGAAGGGACCTCATTCGGGTGGAGTGGCGCTGCCCTGGGTTGTGTTGAAGTCTTGCCTCACTAGCAGGTTTCACAGGCTTTGACATATCGGGTGATATCATTGTCTATTTTCAGCCACCAATAATTCCTCAAGACCAGCTCCTTAGTCTTGGCGATCCCGGGATGTCCGGTGGTCGCATGATCATGATATGTGGCGATGATATCACCCCGTAGTTTTTGATCCCTGGGGATATAGATTTGTTCATCATAACAGATCAATCCCCCTTCCTTTTTCAGCCCTTGCTCATGGTTTAGTGATGGAGCGATTCTTTGGTTCCATTTGTGCAGATCTCAAATGGTGCTTTTGATCCATTCATGGATCTCTTCTTCCATGGGTATGATCATTGCTCGGAAGTGTTCTGGTCGTAGTAAAATGACCTTCTTGTTGTCGTCTCCTCCTTGGTTATGATCTGCCCTGTAGCTGAGGAGATCAGCCTTCTTGTTTGCTATGCCAGCCTTATGATGTAGCATGTATTCATACTCAGATAGTTCTATGACCTATTGAGCTTGTCAGCGGTTAAGCTTTTGAGGTTGTTGGAAGTATTGGAGATTCTGGTGATCTGTCCAGATTTTGAAAATCTGAGTCACCTCTATGAGGTAATGCCACCACTCGGCAAGGGCAAGCATTATGGCAAGAAGTTCCTTGTCATAGATTTCATAATTGCACTCGGTTATCATGAGTGCCTTTGACATGAAGGCAACTGGTCACCACTTGCCATCCTGTTCTTGTGAGAGTACGGCTTCAATCGCACCTTCACTAGAGTTGGCTTCTATTCGAAATCTCCTATCTTGGCTTGGTATGGTGAGGATGACGTCTTCGGCTAATTGGCGTTTAAGGTCATTGAATGCTGCCCGTTAGGAAATTCTTCAGCTCCATGGGGAATTTCTGGTCAATTGCATCATTGGTTGGACTATTTTGCTATAGTCCCAGATAAAGCGTCGGTAGAAGTTTGTAAACCCTAAGAAGAATTGTAGTTCCTTCTTTTGGGTCGGTTCTGGCCATTTGGTTACTCCCGCTATTTTGATGGGATCCATCCGAATGCTTCCTTCACTGATGATGACTCTGAGATATTCTGTTTCTAATACCTCGAAGTTGCACTTCTCTGCTTTGAGGAAAAGTTGATGTTTCCTCATCAGGGATAGCACTTGTCGTGTTATCCTTCGGTGTTTCTCCTTAGTTTTGGTCATAATAAGAATGTCATCCAGATAGATTGTTACTTTTCCAGTGGCAATGAGATCTTTGAAGATATCATTCATCATCCATTGAAAGGTGGCTGGTGAGTTGGTGAGTCCAAAGAACATCACCATTAGTTCGAATAGACCACAATTGGTATAGAAGGCAGCCTTCCATTCATTGCCTTCTTTGATGCGCATGTTATTATACCCCCATCGAACGTCCAATTTGGTATAATATTTGGCTCCTTGGAGTTTGTCCATCAACTCTGCGATCAGCAAAAGTGGATAATGGTTCTTGATCATCATCTCATTTAGTTTCCGATAATCTTGTACTGGTCGGAGTTTCCCATCCTTCTTTTTGATGAAAAAGAAGAGCAAAGCCATTGGTGACTTGGATGGTCGGATCCTTCCACTAGACAAATTTTCTTCAAGAAATTTGTCTAGTTGTTGTTATTTGTTATTGCTGAGTGGGTAGCACTTGCAATCTAGATTGGTGTTAGAGTTGGGGATTAATTCGATAGTGTAGTTCCAGGGTTTTGCTTCAGGTAGTTCATCAAAGCTTTCTTTTTCGAATAAATCCTGAAAGTCGTGAGCCCAAATGGGTACCATTTCTTTGAATGTCCTTTCTTCCTTTTCTGCATTCACCCTTGCTGCTAGGTCATTAGCATGGTGGGTTGCTTTAATGTTAATGGCCCTTTGGGGGTCGACAGCAAGGATTGTCTCACCATCTTCCATCTCTTCGTCCCACTGGTCATTGGGGTCATTGTCCGGTAATTCAAATGGGATTCCCTGACAACAACATCGGGCGAAGGTGATGCATCTGGTCTTCCAATTGATTAGCAGATTATGTCTGATCAGCCAATCATGTCTGAGGAATATTTCTTTAGTTCCCAGGTCAGTTACTGCTAAGTCAATTCGTTCTGAATGATCACCAATGGTGAGCCTGAGCTCAACATATTCGGTGATTGATCCAGCTTGGTTTTTGGTTCCATCCACATTATAGACAGGAATAGGAGCTGCTGTTGCCCTAGTAGGCAATTCATGCTTGTCAATGAAAGCTCGGTTGATGCTACTTCCTGTGCAGCCGCTGTCAATTAAGGCAGTGACTGCATGAGTTGATCGGGATGTTAATGTCTCGATCTGGGCCTTGGTTAATAAGTCGCACTCAGGAAGTTTGACTCGATGAATGAATTTTCATGGCTCATGTAGCTCATCCAACCATTCCAGGGCTCGACACCACTCCGCAGCTTTCATCCCAGTGATCATTTCATTGATTACTTTCTCGGCTCGGGTCTTGTGCACCCAGTTTTTAAGTACAGCTTTCGCCGCTACTTCGTCCTTGGCATCTTTGATGGCTTGCCAAGTCCACTTGGTGTTGAATGGTTTGAGCCATGTTGTGGGGTTCTCTACCTCTATTTGGCCCAAAGGCGATTGAGTCTGTTTCATACTTTTAGTTTGATGATTCATTGGGGATGACATACCTTGGGGGCTCTCTGCCCCTCTTCGGCCCTTTATCGGCGCTTGAGTTGTCGAAGTCAGTTTTTTAGGCAATTCTGAGTTCTGAGTAATGGGGTTGGGTATATTCAAATGCATGCATAATTTAGATATAGGCAGTAGTACTATAGAAGAAGAAATGTCAGTCTGTCCAGCAGAAGGAGGCCCATTACCCTTGTCCTTGGCCGAAGCAGTCGAATCACCTACTGTTCGGCCCCATCTTTTACTTTCTTGGGTTTGTCGTCCTCCCCGAGGTTGTTGTCCTCCTTCATCAATTCAGCAATCTATGCCTGAATTTCTTCTCTTATGCGCTTATTCTTCTTCTGAGGGCAGTTTCATGCCATGTGGCCCTTCTGGCCACAATTGAAACACTTCTCCCCCTTCTTGAGGTGGTCCACATCCATTGGCTGACCCGTTCCAGTATATGTCATGCCCGTACTGGTTTGCTTCATTCCATAAGAAGTTGAGGTCGAGCTCCCAGGCTTGGTGGATGTGGTTGCATCAGGGGTAGAGGGCTTCGAGCCTTGTCCCTGCACCTGTCCTTGGCTTTGATGTCCATAGGCCAAGATGGTTGCTTCTGCCCTTTGTCGTTGTCGCTCCTTGTACATGGTAATAATCTGGCTTTTCCACTCATTGTAGCCAACCGGAATGTCTCTGCTGATATCGGAGATGGTGATGAGATAATGGGATGGCAGTCCCATTTTCATGTATTCGACCATGTGGCTGGTATCGGTGACATCTTCTCGCACCCCAGCAAGTGTGCTGAGTCATTCTAACTCGTCGAAGTAATCTGTAGCCGGCTTTCTGGCCATCTTGAATTCCTTCATCTTCTGTTTGTGGACTTCCTGAACTGCAGGGTCCGTAAACTTGTTCCAGATCATTTGTTTGAAGACCGACCATGCGGGGTATCGGTGATGATCCCTAGTGGTAGACCAGAAAGTAGAGGTGATCAAAACCCACCACACTTTGGTCTTGTCCACCATGTGAGTAACAGCAAACATTACTTTGTACATGTCGGCAAGGAAATATAGGGCGAACACTTGGAAATATTGGTCACAGTCAACCAGGAAATGATTAATGTCGTCGGATGCCCCTCGAAAGAGTTGGGGCTCTGCGCAAAGAATTGGTTTGACTTGAAGGATTTGAGTGGCAGCATCGAGGGCAGGCATCGGGTTTGGGAGTCCGCTATGGAGTGGCTGCGCCCACCCCTTTGGAGGCCCTGAGAATGAATGAGGGGATCCATCATCGGCAATAGGACTTCTCGGTTTAGGGGCTTCCTTTTGAACGATCCTTCCATTCCTGATGGTCCAGCCCTGGGCCAGTGCCTCAGGGTCATCTTCTGTCAGAAGAGGTGGTTCCAGTGCTAGGGCCTCACTGCCCTTGGCCTCATCTGAAGGTGGCTGCCTGGCGAAGGGTCATGGAAAAGATGGCAGTCGCCATGATTTGGAGTGATGCCAAGCTGCCTGTGGTCGGCTCCTGGCAAGCCGAGATGCCGTGCTGCAGATGGCTGATGTGGCGAATGAGTACCGAGAAGATGCCATTCGAATTGAAGGTGCTGTGTCTGCCGTTTTGGGTGGCATTACACTTGGCATCCACATTCTTGGTGCTATTCTTCCACCATACTTCGGCTTATATGGTGGCAATGGTTCCATCTGATAATGTGAATATCTTTGATTAAAATTAAAAATGGCCCATTCAGTGGCCACATACTGCAGAATCTCCTCTTTTTCAATGAAGTCCGCGAAAGTATACCTTTGTCCTAAGGACGATCTTAACCAAAGATTGTCCTTCCACAACTCAGCTACCTGCTCTTGGTACAACCGACTGAACTCCTCTTCCCTCGCTTTGCATGCTTCCCGTCGTAACTCTTCATCTGTCATCAGTTTGAACTTCTCTGTCCAGCTAGAGATCGGATCCTCGCCCTTCTGACGGGGATCCACCTCCTCGGCCTCGTTGTCCATGTCGGTTCTCTCCTCGTCCTTGGGGAGGGAACTGCTGGGCAGGTCATAGACCTCTGGCTCAGTCGGACTGGGGCTGCATGCTGGGTCCAGTGTCACTGGGTCCAGAGCGAGGAGTAGGCTGTCGTTCAGACTGCTCTGGCAGCTCCTCGACGCTTGTTGCTCTTGGTGCCATTGCTCTGCGATACTGGTAGAAGTTTCTGTAAAACTTCAGATTGAGGAAAAGGGCCATGAAGGCCTCATCGAGGAACCTCTTGAGATCGCCAGTGGGGTCGATACCTTTGTCGTCTCCCCCGATGGTGCTTCTCTCAGCTGGAATTCCATCTCCCCAGACTGAGATGTCCTCTGTCTCTGCAATGGTATCGGTCCCATAAGATAACGAGCGGTTGTCGTCGAGGTGAGGCTGAGTTTCTTCTTTATGGTAGTCAGCCCAGGGATCGGACTCACTGGTGGGAGTGGCAGGTTCCCTGAAAGGCAAGTCGGATGTGGTGGTTCTGACGATAGTTGTGGTCCTGCTACCTCTCTCGCCTCTCCTATGCTCCTCTGCTGCTCGTGCCTGAAGGTACCTCCCGAAGAGGTTGTTCTCTCTCATAATCTCATTGTCGATACATGCCTGGTCCTGCCTGTACTCGGGAAGGTTTCGGGCACATCATACTTGGTCCTCTCTCGAGAGACCTGGGATGACAGGGCTGGCTGGTCACATTCTGCTTGATACTGCTTGTATGCTCTCTGTTCTGCTAGTATTACCACCAACTGGGTGGTGCTCCATCCTGTCGGCCTCGATGGCAGTGGCTCACCACCAGTGGCACTCATTGCTGTCATCATGCCAGTAGTCATCATTTCTGTTGTCAATGCTGCTGTGTCATGTAGATGGGGTATGTCAGGACCCACAGCTCCTGGAACCACTTGTTCCTCGAGCCACCCATGAGGCATCCAGGGAGTCTCTAGCACGGTGCCCAAAGCCAGTGCTAGAGGTGGGAGTTGCTGACCTGGTTGCTAGAATACTGCGCTGAGGAGACGGGACAGGGGTGTTAGGTCTGGGTCATCGAAACCCTGCAGCCTAAGGGTTGTCAGGGTTTCAGATGACTGCTGTCAGGAGTCACGAGGGATATGTGTGCTGCTGATGCTGCTCCTCTTCTTCTTCCCTAGCATGCCCTTGAGCTAAGCTCCCAGAGACACTTTCTGAGTCGGTTCCTTCAGTGGGTCAGAAAGACTGTCGGGCAGAGGCAGGGATGTTGTGGAGAGGGAAGTCTGGCATGACATTGCAGAGGATAGTTTGAATGCATTAGAATTCATGATAGTGCCTGATTGTCTAAGCTACGATCGATTGGCATCCACAGCACAGCTGTATCATCACCAGAAGACCAATCAAGATTCCTATAATAGATGCCAAGAGTTCGAAGAACTCGTGGGTAAAGTTCGGGTTGGAGGGATCAAGGGCAGAGGGCATTCAGTTTCTCAGCACAATTGGGCTTGAGAAAGAGAATGAGAAAGTCTCGAACTAATTGTTAGGCCCAAGTTTCATGTGACTATCAACACGTGATAAACAGTTCAGTACCTCGCACTTTGGGTATGTCCAACTGAGTCCACTGAAGTTAATAGTGGAAGTGAATCAAGGCTCAAGTAGTAAGAGCTTGAGAGTAGTTTGGTGAAGATAAACTTTAGTTCAAGACTGGGGTATTACAGCGAGAACTAAGCTACTTAAATACCGTTCTGTTATCTGGCTATAAATAAATGTTTACAAAAGATATTGTCTGCTGTAGAGCTGCTACCCCTGCTGTTGCCAGGTTCTCCACAAAAGCTGTTGTCTTGCTGTTGTGCTCATTATCATTGCAGTGCATGGTGGGACAAAAGGAGCATTGTCTCTAAGAAAATAGGAAGAAAATAGGAAAAATCATAATAATAATGGGTGAATAGTCAAAGCCCTCAAGAGAGGAGTCTCCTCCTCATACATCACAATGATTTCTGCTATTGGTGTTAAAGCATTAATGCTGGTTGGATATGACAAATAGAAGAAGAGAATCATCGAAATATACAAGGAGTGACAAAGGCAGAAAGTGGAATCATCAACTCTTCAAGACTACACCAAGAAGCTAACCCTGCTAACCCTGAACAAACTGGAGACAACTGCCAGAAAATCATTGGGACTCTTGATAGCCTCTGCCTATGGAAGCCAGAAAACTGGGACAGGAATGACTTATACAAGAGCTGAGAAGCTGATGGATATAGACTGAATGAAGAAAGAAGGCAAGTGCTTTAATTGTGGACAGAAGAGCCACATGGCAAAAGACTGCCCAAAGAAGAAACACACCCATGAAGACATCCAGATGCAGATTTCTGATCTACAAAAGAAAGAAGAAGAACTCAGCAAGAAAACCAAAATAGAGGAAGTAAAAGACAGAGCCAATCAGTGAGCAATTTCACTGGGTCAGTGAAGGACTTTCATGGTGTGTGATCAACAACCACTAGTCAGACTGATAAAGGCTCTATAGTTACTTCTATGCCTATTCTACCTATGCATTTGAATATACCCCAGACTCTTGTTGCAGGCAGGTTACTTTTACGCAGTGGATAATAGGCCAGACTGAGTATGATGGTCAATTGCTTAAAGGCAGAGGTACGTATGACTACTACTTACCTGAGTATGATGGTCAATTGCTTAAAGGCAATTGACCGTCGACTCAGGACAAAACTGTCTATGCTTATATAAGGTTGACATCAGGTACTTGTGTCATCCCACAACACTCCTCCTCGACACAATACTTCTCAGAGTTCAAGACCCAACAGCCTGATCATGTGAGTCATCTTCTCCTTCCCTAAGGCCTTTGTGAAGATGTCAGCAGGCATGTCTTCTGTGTGAAGATGTTCAATATGTATGTGCCCCTACTCAACCTCATCTCATAACCAGTAGAAGTGGAGGTCAAGATGTTTGACACAACCATGATGATCAGGATTGCGAGCAACAGAGAGAGCAGACTGGTTGTCAATCAGCAGTGGCGATGGTGACAAATGATGGAAGCCAAATTCTGTGAACAGGTTTTGCAGCCACAGAATTTCCTGTCCAGCAGAGACAGCAGCCACATATTCAGCCTCTGTGGTCGATAAGGTTACTATAGATTGTAGCTGACTCATCCAGCTGACTGCGCCTGTGCCCATTTTAACAACATATCCTGAGGTTGAGCACCCATTGTCTGGATTTCCACCATGATCTGCATCTGTGTACGTTTTGAACAGGTCTGGGTTTGTAGCATCAGGTGAATATGTCAATTTTAGGTCGATTGTTCCCTTTATGTATCTGAGGAGGCGTTTCAGGGCCTCCCAATGCCTCAATCCAGGGTTTTTGCTGAAACATGATAGGACGCTGACTGCAAAAGCTATGTCAGGACGAGTGGCGATGGCCAGATATGCTACAGAGCCAAGGATTTGGAGATATGGGATGTGCCGCATGGTTTCCCATTCCTCTGGAGTAGCAGGAGACATTGAGCTGGATAGCTTAGTGTGTGGATTGAGAGGAGTACTGACACTGTTACAGTCAGACATTCTGGTACATTTTAGGATTTTTTGGATGTACTGTGGTTGAAAGAGTGTGAGTGTTCGGTTTAGATGGTCTCTGTGTATTTCGACACCGAGGAGGAATGAAGTTGGACCTAGATCGTGAAGTTTGAAGTGCTTCTTGAGATCATCGACAACATGTCATGCAGACTCCATGGACTTTGCGGCAATTGTTACATCGTCAACAAACACCGGAACAATAATCCGAGCATCATCTCTCTTGTACACCCATATGCTGTGAACACAGCATACTCTGTCAAAGCCCATCTTGGTCATAGCGCTGTGGAGCTTTTTGTGCCATTCATATCCAGCCTGCTTCAGTTCATAGATGGACTTGAAGAGACGAAGCACTCAGCTCTTGTCCTTTGTCTCAAATCCCTCTGGTTGTTGAAGGTATACCTCCTCTTTTAGATCACCATTCAGAAACGCTGATGAGATGTTCACACTCCAGAGCTCTAGGTCCTCAAGTGCAGCAAGAGTGAGGACTGTTCGGATGGCTGCCCATTTTGGAGTAGGAGAGAAGGTTTCAGTGTAGTCAAAACCTGGCCGCTATGAGTACCCTTTTGCGACATAGTGTGCCTTGTAGCGTTCAATAGATCCATCAGGGTTACGCTTCACTTTGAAGACCCATTTTCCACCTATAGCCTTTCACCCTGGAGGGAGCTTCACAAGCTCAAAGGTGCCACTCTCCTGCAGTGCATTCAATTCCTGCTGAGCTGTCTCATACCATTTTTCACTTTCCTCTCCTGGCCGAGTCATCGCCTCTGCAAGTGTCTTTGGTTCATTGTTGGGTGCAGATGCTTGGTTTGCCATCTCTATTGCTGTCTGAAATACAAGCTCAAGAGCTTCTGTATATGTGATATAGTCATCATCATGCAATACAAAGGTCATTCCTGCAACAACATCTGTCTCAGTAAGCTCTGGCTCAGCAGTGGTTTCATCAATGGGATCAGAAAGGGGTTCATCTGAGTCTGGTGAGTTCATCGCATTAGTGCCAGAATATTTACAGTGAAAACCACATCCAGTGTTTGAAGATGGGATTATAAGACCTTTAGAGTTGTATTGTGGCTCGAAGCATGCCTGAGGACGTAAAAGTGATGAAGAGGGTGTAGGAGATGTCGGAAGACTTGATAGTGGAGTAAGAGGTGATTCTGGAGGTGTTTGCATATTTGATAGAATGGATGGAGCTGGCAAGGATGGTGATGATGATGATGATGGGAGTTGCTCAGATGGCGGAGATGGCTTATCAGTAGGTATGTTTTCTCCCCCTTGATGAGGCATCGCCGCATCAGGTATAGCAGTATCTGTGCTGTTATGTCTGTTTGTGAGAGATGTATCATCACCAAGAGGATTTATAATATTTTTGTGATTTCCAGGAAATACACGCTCATCGAATACAGCATGGCTGGAGGTGATGAACTGCTGTGTAGATGGGTTCCAGAATAGCCAGCCTTTTACTCTCTCTGGATATCCAACAAAGATACATTTTTGGGTGTGTGACTCTAATGCTCGACGTCCCTTTTTTCATACTAGCACATATGCAAGACATCCAAACACGCGAAAGTGGGATATATCTGGTTTTCGGTGATTTGGGTCCCATTCTGTGAAGGGTGTGGTGTTTGGAAGAGGATCTGTGGGGATGCGATTTCGGACATGAATGAATACTCGGAGAGCGAGGTTCCAAAATGATGGTGGGAGATGTGACTCATTTAGCATGGCAGTGATGGCCTCTGCAATTGTGCAGTTGGCTCGTTCTGCTGTGCCATTCTGGTATGGTTCATCGGGTTCAGTATGTCATCTTTTGATTTCATGCTCAGCACAGAAGTCGACAAACTTCTTTCCCATATATTCACCGCCTTTATCATCCTGAAACTCAATGATTTTGAGTCCTGGGTGGGTATTCTCTGCATATGCTTTGAACTGCTTGAAGGCATTAAAGGCATCACTTTTATACTTCAGAGGTGCAACAGCCCAAGTGTCAGATGCACTGCAGATGAATGTTATCTAGTAGCGATAGCCCTCTGGAGTTGCGACAGGCATTGGACCTTTGATATCACTGTATACTCGCTCAAGAAGGTGTTTCTTCCACTCTGAGGGACCACAAGGAACATTGTGGTGATGCTGTTTGCCAGCGAGGCATGGTATGCAGATAGGATCAGTTGGAAGACCTGACTCTCACTTCATTCCAGTTACTAGCTGCTTTGTATGCATGTGCCGTATAGTGTCCATGTTTCGATGACAGCAACGTCTGTGCCAAAGTGTGTTGTCCATCCGGCAGGTACTTGTAGAGCTTGAGTTTGCAACGATAGTGGTCGATTTTGAGAACAAATGTGTGGTAGCATTGATATAGCCAATATTGCTCTCATTTACAGTTGCTGTGAATCAGATCTTTTCACCCTAGCTGAAAGTGACATCTGATCCAGTGATTGAGATCCTGAATCCCTTTTCCCATGTAAGATGATAGGGCGATAAGAGATTACTTTTCAATGCTGGTACATGTAATGTGTTAAGAAGTTCCACTACCGAGCCTTTCTCTCCCTGAATCTCTGGCTCCAATACTACTGACCCAATCCCTGCTGAATAAATGACTGAATTGTCTGCAAGATGAATGGGAATGACATGTAAAGCATAGAGTCAGAACCATTGTCGGTGAGGGGTCATATGACGAGAAGCACCTGTATCGGTATTCCAATGAGACACAGCAAGTGATGATAAATCAGTACTTGCTTGGCTAGCAGTCTTCTCCTTCACCTTGGCAGAGTTAGCAGCTTCCGAGTCCTTCTTTCTGGCCCCCTTGTGACGATACTTCCCAGCAGTACAGTCAGCAGCATGTTCACGGTCCTGTTTAAGTGAAAACTTCTTGGTTATACATTCTTCTTCTGCATGATTCTCACGAAGGCACCATCCACATTTTGCAGCGGCATTGGTGGCCCGATTTGTGGCTGAATGGAAAGGTGTGGCTTTGAGAG
>NW_025064963.1:49297-58810 GCF_019112545.1 Guyanagaster necrorhizus
TCAAGACAGCTCTTGACATGAGCCTTCTGGGATTCATCAAGGCAGAGGTAGATTGTGCCAGCAGCCGATACCTGAGTTTCCTTCCAGTCCTTCCAGTCCTTCCTCTCCTGGTATATTGGCTTCTCAGGGTCTGCAAACTCCGGTTCAGGGTCACAGCCAATGGTGATAAGGTACTCGCGGCGAGTTTTGAGTAAGGCCGACATGTTTTCTTCCCACTCGCCATAGTTGAAGGCATTTAGATTTTCAAAGCCTTTTTTGATTGTGTCGAAGGATGGCATGATGTATGTGGTAATATCGTTTCAGTAGTGAAATGACTGATGGAGAGATAGCAGGGCACAGGCAAGATGCGAAGGAAAAAAAACTCGAAATAGGCCTTAAAGCGTAGGGCCCATAACCTGTTGCAGGCAGGTTACTTTTACACAGTAGATAATAGGCCAGACTGAGTATGATGGTCAATTGCTTAAAGGCAGAGGTACATATGACTACTACTTACCTGAGTACGACGGTCAATTGCTTAAAGGCAATTGACCATCGACTCAGGACAAAACTGTCTATGCTTATATAAGGTTGACATCAGGTACTTGTGTCATCCCACAACAACTCTCACTCTGCACACCAAAGAATCACCTAATGAAAAAACTCAAATGCTTGCACAAGGCCAAAAAAAGACAGAGAGTCCTAGAGATGTGTCATCCTCCAAAGCCCATCAAGTTGACACTCCACAGAAAACTCAAATGTCTTCAGGCCAAACTGGGACAGAGGGCCCCAATACTTGGCTCAAGCTATTCAATATGGAATGGACTTGTAGAGCAATCAAAGATGTCAAGGACAAAGCAATGGCAAAAGCCATACTCAGAAACTGAGTCCACCAGACTCAGGAAGAAGAGGTGATCAATGAGATGGTAGAAGGAATGAAGAAGGCCAAATGACATTGAGCCTTAGAATGGCTCAATGAACTATGTGGACTGCATAAATTCATTTGCCGGTCTAAAACCCAGAAATGAGACTTAATCACTAAAGCCCAGATTGAGACCCTCACATCTCGATCAGTCCATGCTATAACTGCCCTGATCAACAGTGGATGCACTGGAAGCTCTATTAATCATGCTTTCATTGACAAGCACAAGCTTTCAACTTGAGCTATGGCAGCATCAATTTCTGTCTTTAATGCTGATGGAACTAAAAATCAGGCTGGCTCAATCACTGAATTCATAGAACTCAGACTCATAATCAGAGATCATTCTGAACAAATCAACTTAGCTGTCACAGATCTCAGGACTAAAGAAGTCTTTTTTGGTCACAACTGGCTAATATGCTGTAACCCACTAATCAACTGAAAAACCAGACAGATCACATTCACAAGATGCTGGTGTCAGAAAATCCCATTTGAATTACTTGATGAAGATCCAAAAGATCAGTGAGATGAGGAAATAGAGGATGGGGAGACCATTCTTGTCATTGATCTTCAGTGGGAACTACACATCTGTTGACACACCCTCTCCATATTCAGGCATGTAAAATTGCAAAAATTGCAAATACATAGACTGTATTCCAGTCCAATAAGCATATAACAGAAAATAGGACTAGAGCACACAGAAACCTAGCTATCATAATGCTAAACTGAAGTAACAATAAGCAGAGTGCATGACCTAGTAATAGACCAATACCAGAGGGGTTAGGCTGCATGTGAGGTCCTAGCACTTGGCCCTAAATGTGCCAATACTATTACAAGAGGATATGCTAAAAATAAAAAGACTACAATTGAAATATGATCAGCAATCCTGATCACATTGATCAATGATGCACTGATGGAACATGCTTTAGAACAGGGAACTGAGACTCAAAGAAAGGTATCTGAATAACAGGGTGCTGAACAGAGAAATGACATGATGACAACAAAGAAATAAATAGAGAAATACTACTCTCAGAGATGAATAGTATATGTACTGCTCAGAGACTTGTATGCATACTTACCATGCCTTAGCATGCTTAACACAGTGAGGAACTCTACATTGTACTGCAGTATGATACTTACCATATTAGGTAAGTTAATTAATGCATGTTAGGCTAGAAGCAGTGCAATTTATGAGCCAGAGAGAATGTTGAGACATTAGAGAAGAGAACATAACTATTGTAGCTGACTCCAGACATGAGAGATAACTCTGAGGGTCCAGAACAGTTTACTGCTATCAGAGATATATCACTGAGGCAAGAAAAAAGCAAGCAGACTGGGCTAGGTCAGCTAGCCAAAATCAGCTAAACAAGGAAACCTTGCATAGTCCTGGCCTGGAAACAAATAAGCATAGCAACTGTGATACACACATGAATAGTATCTGTGAGATCCAGCACAGAGTTCCATGCTTTGAAGATACTATAGTAAGATTGTATTAGTAAGTACTATAGTAGAGTATTTAAATACCACATTGTATAAGTAGAAATGCAAGTTTCTGACCCCTATAGTTGCAGTGTATTGGGCACAGAAAGCCTTGCACTCTAGCTCTGGGTTTGTGTTAGTAACTTCAGGTGAGAGAATAAACTTATTATTGAATATTCTTGAGAGAGCTGTAAGAACTAAGTGAGGCATTGAAGCTCATGAAGGACTTAAGCCCAGTTTGATAAGAGGTTTTGGATTGTGCTCTAATCTGAGAATAAGAGAGTGGTGTCTGAAGGACATCATCTTGAGTTTTTGAGGTATTCATGACATGCAGCACTACAGGTGGCAGAGGTTCAAACCCTTTAGCTTAATTAGTGTGCACTTATGCTTGGGACCATTTGAGAGTTTTGAAGGAGTGTTTCAACATATTGTATTGAACTGCAGTACCCTTTGCCTTGAGGCCTGGCAACACTAGTTGCCACCTCTTGTTTTGATAAAATGAAAAGCTTTGAGACTTAGAGAGATCTTGGACTGTTGTAAGTGCACTATTACTGTTTGCATGCTGTGATCTCATTAAAGAAGACAATTATATTTGTGGATTGCTACTTTTATCACATTATAATCCCCCCATGAACTAAGAGTTTTGTGTGTGTGTTGGTGTGAGTGTGGTCAGTGGATAATGTTCTGCTGTATCCATTTTCATCTTGCATACACTCAGATTCTCTCCACTATGCCATTCACTATGCCAATAACTTGGCTGCTAAGGCTAACAAGCATAAAGAGGAGAAAACCTTCAAAGAAATAGTGCCTGAATGGGCACATGACTTCAAGAACTTATTCAAAAAGGAGAGCTTTGATGAGCTACCAGAGCTAAAGCTATGGGATCATGCAATTGAGCTAATCCCAAATGCCAATGCCAACTTGGACTGCAAAACCTATCCTCTTAGCAATAATAAACAACAGGAACTTGATAAGTTCTTGGATGAGAATTTGTCCAGCAGGCAAATCCAGCCATCAAAGTCCCCCATGGTATCACCATTCTTCTTCATTAAGAAGAAAGATGGCAAGCTTTGGCCAGTCCAGGACTATCAGAGAAATGTGAGTTTGAGGTACTAGAAACTGAGTACCTCAGAGTCATCATCAGTGAAGGGAGCATTTGGATGGACCCCATCAAAGTAGCAGGAGTAATGGAGTGACCAGAACCAGCCAAGAAAAAGGAGCTACAATCATTCCTTGAGTTCACCAACTTCTACCAACACTTCATTCAGGACTACAGCAAAATTGTCCAGCCAATGACATAATTAACTGGCAATGCCCCCTGGATCTAGGATCCTTTTCAGCAGGTCACCTTTAATGATCTCAAATGACAACTTGCTGAGGACATAATCCTTGCCATTCCAATGCAGGAAGAGAAGTTTTGGGTCAAAGCTGACTCAAATGAAGGGGCAATTGGAGCAGTGTTGTCTCAGAAACAGAATGGAAAGTGGCATCCTGTCACATTTCTGTCCAAGGCACTCACAATCACTGAGTGAAACTATGAGATCTATAACAAGGAACTTCTTGCTATCATGCTCATCCTGAAAGAGTGGTGGCACTATCTTATTGGAGCCACAAAGATCTTTGAGATCTGGACAGACCACCAGAATCTCTGATATTTCTGACAACCTCAGAAACTGAACCACTGACAAGCCAGATGAGTCACCAAGCTCAGCCAATACCAATACATGCTCCACTACAAAGCAGGCATGATGAACAAGAAGGCTGATCTCCTTAGTCAGCAGACAGATCATGATCAGAGAGGAGCTGATAATGAAGGAGTGACACTACTATAGCCTGAACACTTTAGGGCTATGATAATGCCAATAGAAGAGGAAATCCATGAGTGGATCAAAAGCACAACTTGAGACAATCACAAATGGGATCAGTGAGTGGCCCTATCTCTCAATCATGAGAAAGGAATGGTGAAAGAAGGAGGGTTAATTTGCTATGATGGACAAATCTATATTCCCTAAGACCAAGGACTACATGGTGAAATCATCACCACCTGCTATGATCACACAACTGCTAGCCACTCTAGCATTACTAAAATGAAAGAATTGGTGCTGCGAGAATACTGATGGCCCATTCATAAGGTTGCTGTCTCTTTATAGTACAGTCTTTTGAATTCCTCCTCTCTACCCTACCAAATCTCCATTTTGAGATCTTCTTCATTGGTATCTCTATACTATATTCAGAGATCAATCTCAGCTGGCATATCATCCTCCTCTTTGTCCTTCTCTTCATCATCCCCCTCACTCTCCTCAAGGGAGTCAGTGAGCTGGTCATAGATAGACAGCTTGGAAGCTCTAACAGTCTCTGGGAAGCTCTCTGTTAGTTCAAGTGTCTGTGCTGGGAGTCCTAGTAGGAGGCTGCTGATGGGATCAGAAAGGCCTGGCCTCTTGATTTGTTCCATGTGCTCTCTCTCTCTCCATTCTCTGGCTATATCAGCAGAAGTCACCATAGAACTGCTTGTTGAGGAAGAGAGTGGCAATACATCTATATAAGAATCATCAGAGAGTCCTGTCAGAGATTCTAGCTCCTGGAGATACTCAGATTCTATAGCCTCTGAGGATTGAACTGATGTCAGAGAGAAGAGAGCTGTCACTGATGCTTTTTTCATAGGTAGGGAGAGGGGGTTCATAGTTGTCATTGATCTGTCAGACCTTGTCTGCAGTGAGGACAGTGGTTGGTCCTGACCAGGGGTCATCTTCAACATCTGGTCTCCACTTGCAGAGTTTACTGTTATTGCTGTTGGTGGGGCTAGAGGGTGAGAGTTCAGCAACCCCAATTTATTAGACTCTCTCAGCAGGGATTCCAGAGAATAAATCTCCATCCTTCTCTGAATATAATCTGTAATGTTTGGGCAAGGCTGAGCTCTACTCCACTGCTTGTTCTTCTCTTGCTCATTGTCTATACTGTGTATTGTAGTAGGCTTCATCAGCTTTCTGCTGTTGATCAAGCTCTTCTTCTTCAAGCTGCTTGAAGTTTCCTTCTTACTCTATCTGCTCAACTTTCAATCATACAGAATACTGCCAGCCACTTTCTCTGAAGTGGCTAGAGGTTGAGGAGAGAGAGCTGGGGGTTGAGAGGTTGAAACTTTCACAGAGAGTGACATACTTAGACCCTCTGTCTGCAAGTCTTGCAACCTCATCAATAGAGTCTCTAACACAGTCTTCAATGCCAGATTCATGAGGAGCAGTAGAAGAGTTGGAGGATAGTAACTCCTCAAAAAAGTTGTCAGAGAGATCTTTATCTTTGTAGTCAGAGATGTATGGCAGGATCCAGAGGTTTCTAAACTCTGTGTTTTGATACTCATTGTATCTGCTAGTTGTTCAAGAGAGTCTGACTGGTTGTCCAGGTTCTTCTTTCTTAGCACACCTTTCATTTAGACAACTATGCCCAGCCTCAGATACAGTTCTGAACATAGGCTGGAAGGAGGCTCTGGTAGAGGGAGGGATATTATAGAGGAGAAGGTCAGAGGTGACATTTTATAGTATCTATTAGATCTGTCTGAATAAATGGTAATGCCTGACTATCCAAGCTGTAACTGATTGATATCCATGGTAGAGTTGGATGATAGTGAGTAAACCTAGAAGTGTTCCAATAATGAAAGCTAATAGTTTAAAGAAGTCATCTGTGAGATCAGTAGTTGTGATGTTGATTGATGGCATTTGGTTTTCTTCACTCTCAGTGGATATAAGGAAAGGAAAATAGAAGTCTTGAACTAATTGTTAGGCTCAAGTGATATATGATCAATAACACATGATAGACTAGTGCTATATTATGTTTGTACAATCATGCTTGAATCCACTTTAGTGTGTTTAGAGATATTATATCTCAAGGTCAATATAAGTTGACTTGAATAGAAATAGTGGAATAAAAGATAGTTCAAGATCAGAGATACATGACATTGGCTATACTACTTATATACTGTTTGTCTTCTGGATAAATATAATATTATTAATTGTAAGTGTCTGTGCTATAGTACTCATTGTCCTGAGGTGTTGTGATTACCTACAAAAAAGAGATTGTCTCATTGTTAGAGCATCACTACATGTCATAAGACAATGTTGATGTGCTGACTAAGCTGTCCTATGGTCTTAAATGCTATCCTAAGTGCTCTGACTAAGCATGAATAGAGGTAAAAGAAAAAAAAATAGTGAAAAATCATAACAACCTTATCAATTCTAGTTTGATGTATTCAGTTTCTGAGTATAGCAATAGCTTCTTTCAGATTTTGTACATCTTTTATAGTTCACCAAGTCTATTCAGTGTCAAATGGCTTTAGCCAGTTGGATGAGGTCTCCCTCTGTTCAGCCTATGGGTGATTGAGTTTCTTTTTACTTTTGATGGGCAATTCTTTGGATGTGTTGGTGATGAAGGTAATAATAGGTATATTTGAATGCTCATAAATAATCTTATCTACAGAAGGCATATGAGTCTATCCTGTGGCTTCATATGACACACCAATAAGTCTTTTAGCTGAACTAGCAGAATTGCTCACTAGTCAGCCTCATCTTTTACTTCCTTGACCTTGGTTTCCTTTTCAAGGTCTTTGAGTCCATCTGCTTCTTTCTGTAGTTTGGCAATCTGCATTCATATATCCTTCTGAGTCCACTTCTTTTTTGAGCAGTCTTACAACAGGTGTCTCTTCTGTCTGCAGTTAAAGCATTTGTCTTTCTTGAGTTGATTGATGTCTATTGGCTTGCCACTGCCAGTATATATGGTTCTTGTTCTGGTATTTATTGCTGTGTATAATGTGGTCAAAGCAGTATCAGCTTTAGTGGAGATGATTCCACTGTTAGGCTTTCTGTTTGCCAGTGGGTTTGGCTTCTTGTTGATTGTCATTCTTATACTAGCCACCTTCTGTCACAGCCTTTCCTTGTTCATTTCTGTGATTCTAGCCTTCCACACATCATAATCTTTTGGTATATTAGTGCCAATATCAGAAATCATCTTGATATAGGACAGAGACACTCTCATCTTTAAGTACTTGACTATCTGTCTGTTGTTATCTGTGCTCTCTCATACTCTGGCCAATGTTCCAAGGCATTTCAGTTTGTCAAAATATTCACTGGCAATCTTATTGCCTATGTGCAACTCCTTCATCTTTTTCTTGTGAACTTTCTAGACTATAGGGTCAATAAACTTGTCTCTAACCATCTGTTTGAAGATGGGCCAGGACAGGAATTGATAGTGCTGACAAGTAGAGGAGTAGAATGTCAAAGATATGAGTATCCATCATCTTTTGGTATTGCTTTTGAAGTATGAGACTGCAAAGGTGATCTTGTTCATGTTGGCTTTAAGATAGACAGTATATATCTTGAAGTATTGTTTGCAATCAATTAGGAAGTGATCAATATTGTCTGATGTCTCTTTGAATGGTTGGAGGGTTTAGAGAAGATCAGGCTTGCACTGAAGTATGATAGCATTTTAGGGCAGCACACTCATTAGATTGGAGTATTTATTGAAGAGAGGCTATCACTATTTAGTTGGTAGCCTCAGAAGAGAGTGTAGAGAGCCATCTTTAGTGACAGAGCTTTCAGCTGGTTAGATATTGGTGCATCATACAATATGTCTATTTTAGATCATAAACTCAAGGCAGGTTGTCTCAGAGTCATCTCCAGTTTCTATAGCCTCATCTGAGAGTGGCTGTGCTCTAAGAAGCTGACTTTCTTGGCTTGTCCATGGGTTTCAAAAGTTGACTGGTTGTAGCAGCTTATGAGATTTTAGGTATGTGGATTATTGAGCAGCTTCTTGGCCTGAGAGTATAGAATGAGAGTATGTGATGCTAGAGGTTTAGATTGATGGAGCTATATAGACAGTGTATATAGAGAGAATAGATGGAGTCTTCAGCATAGGTTGAATCTTATATTCATAGGCCAGCAATGCCTTGAGCCAGTTCTTAGGAGGTATCCTATTGTAGATATAAATAGCTTAGTCAGTGGCAGCATACTATAAGATATGTCTTTTTTTGTCATTGCTCACAACTGAATACTTTCTTCCTAGAGAGATCATTAGCTAACTAATATCCTGCTACAACTTCATCATTCCTTCTTGATATAACCCTTCAAAAATTTTCTTTCAGTTTCTGTGTATTTCTTCTTCAAGTGCCTTTTCATCAGTGTCTCTATACTGTACTCAGGGGTCAATTTTGGCTGGAACATCCTCCTCATCCTCATTATCTCTCTTATTCTCATCATTTCTCTCACTCTTCTTGAGAAAATCAGTAGGCAGATCATAGATAGATGGCTTGGGAGCTCTGACTGTTGCTGGAGAGCTTTTGATCAGCTCAGAGTCCAGTTTCTGTGTTAGTAGTTCTAGAAGGAGGCTGCTGGTGAGATCAGAAAGGTCTGGCCCTTTCATCTGCCTCATGTGTTCTCTGTCCCTCTATTCTCTGGCTATATCAGCAGAAGTCCTCATAAAACTGCTTATTGAGGAAGAGAGTGACAATGCATCTACATAGGAATCTTCAGAGAGCTCAGTCAGAGATTCTAGCTCCTAGAGATACTCAGATACTATATTCTCTGAGGACTGAATTGGCATCAGAGAGAAGAGTACTGATGTCACTGTTGACACTTTTGTCATAACTGGAAGAGGGAGAGTTCATCAATTCATCAGGCTTCATCTATGCTAATGACCTTGGCTGATCCAAACCAGGGGTCATCCTCATTGTCTAGGCTCCAAGAGCAGAGCCCATCATCTTTGCTTTCTGTGTATAGTCTGTAGTGCTCAGATGGGGCAGAACCTCACTTGACTGCTTGTTCTTCTCACTATTGTTGTCTGTACTGCCTGTTGTAATAGATATCATCAGCTTTTCACTGCCAGTGGTTCTGCTCTTTTTCTTCTTTCAGTCTGTCAAAATACCCTTCTGCTTCAAGATACTCAATCTCTCTCCTTGTGAGTACATTAATATCATGTGTATAGAGGTTGTGTTAAGCCCAAATCCCACGTGACAATCAACATGTGATAAACAGTTTGGTGCCTTGCACTTCAGACATGTCCGACTGAGTTCACTGGTGTGTTGAGAGTGTTGTGTGGTTCAAGACCCGATGAATTAGTTGAGTTCGAGATAAGATGGTGGTGTATGAACTTTAGTT